>NC_091387.1:4346158-4426158 GCF_038502225.1 Cherax quadricarinatus
TGTATATGGAGGTGAGAAGTACAGTACCTGTACTCTGAAGGATGGGTGGGCAATGTTACAGCCCTGGAGGTGAGAAGTATAGTACCTGTACTCTGAAGGATGGGTGGGCAATGTTACAGCCCTGGAGGTGAGAAGTATAGTACCTGTACTCTGAAGGATGGGTGGGCAATGTTACAGCCCTGGAGGTGAGAAGTACAGTACCTGTACTCTGAAGGATGGGTGGGCAATGTTACAGCCCTGGAGGTGAGAAGTATAGTACCTGTACTCTGAAGGATGGGTGGGCAATGTTACAGCCCTGGAGGTGAGAAGTACAGTACCTGTACTCTGAAGGATGGGTGGGCAATGTTACAGCCCTGGAGGTGAGAAGTACAGTACCTGTACTCTGAAGGATGGGTGGGCAATGTTACAGCCCTGGAGGTGAGGAGTACAGTACCTGTACTCTGAAGGATGGGTGGGCAATGTTACAGCCCTGGAGGTGAGAAGTACAGTACCTGTACTCTGAAGGATGGGTGGGCAATGTTACAGCCCTGGAGGTGAGAAGTATAGTACCTGTACTCTGAAGGATGGGTGGGCAATGTTACAGCCCTGGAGGTGAGAAGTACAGTACCTGTACTCTGAAGGATGGGTGGGCAATGTTACAGCCCTGGAGGTGAGAAGTACAGTACCTGTACTCTGAAGGATGGGTGGGCAATGTTACAGCCCTGGAGGTGAGAAGTATAGTACCTGTACTCTGAAGGATGGGTGGGCAATGTTACAGCCCTGGAGGTGAGAAGTACAGTACCTGTACTCTGAAGGATGGGTGGGCAATGTTACAGCCCTGGAGGTGAGAAGTACAGTACCTGTACTCTGAAGGATGGGTGGGCAATGTTACAGCCCTGGAGGTGAGAAGTATAGTACCTGTACTCTGAAGGATGGGTGGGCAATGTTACAGCCCTGGAGGTGAGAAGTACAGTACCTGTACTCTGAAGGATGGGTGGGCAATGTTACAGCCCTGGAGGTGAGAAGTACAGTACCTGTACTCTGAAGGATGGGTGGGCAATGTTACAGCCCTGGAGGTGAGAAGTATAGTACCTGTACTCTGAAGGATGGGTGGGCAATGTTACAGCCCTGGAGGTGAGAAGTACAGTACCTGTACTCTGAAGGATGGGTGGGCAATGTTACAGCCCTGGAGGTGAGAAGTACAGTACCTGTACTCTGAAGGATGGGTGGGCAATGTTACAGCCCTGGAGGTGAGAAGTATAGTACCTGTACTCTGAAGGATGGGTGGGCAATGTTACAGCCCTGGAGGTGAGAAGTATAGTACCTGTACTCTGAAGGATGGGTGGGCAATGTTACAGCCCTGGAGGTGAGAAGTACAGTACCTGTACTCTGAAGGATGGGTGGGCAATGTTACAGCCCTGGAGGTGAGAAGTACAGTACCTGTACTCTGAAGGATGGGTGGGCAATGTTACAGCCCTGGAGGTGAGAAGTATAGTACCTGTACTCTGAAGGATGGGTGGGCAATGTTACAGCCCTGGAGGTGAGAAGTACAGTACCTGTACTCTGAAGGATGGGTGGGCAATGTTACAGCCCTGGAGGTGAGAAGTACAGTACCTGTACTCTGAAGGATGGGTGGGCAATGTTACAGCCCTGGAGGTGAGAAGTATAGTACCTGTACTCTGAAGGATGGGTGGGCAATGTTACAGCCCTGGAGGTGAGAAGTACAGTACCTGTACTCTGAAGGATGGGTGGGCAATGTTACAGCCCTGGAGGTGAGAAGTACAGTACCTGTACTCTGAAGGATGGGTGGGCAATGTTACAGCCCTGGAGGTGAGAAGTACAGTACCTGTACTCTGAAGGATGGGTGGGCAATGTTACAGCCCTGGAGGTGAGAAGTATAGTACCTGTACTCTGAAGGATGGGTGGGCAATGTTACAGCCCTGGAGGTGAGAAGTACAGTACCTGTACTCTGAAGGATGGGTGGGCAATGTTACAGCCCTGGAGGTGAGAAGTACAGTACCTGTACTCTGAAGGATGGGTGGGCAATGTTACAGCCCTGGAGGTGAGAAGTATAGTACCTGTACTCTGAAGGATGGGTGGGCAATGTTACAGCCCTGGAGGTGAGAAGTACAGTACCTGTACTCTGAAGGATGGGTGGGCAATGTTACAGCCCTGGAGGTGAGAAGTATAGTACCTGTACTCTGAAGGATGGGTGGGCAATGTTACAGCCCTGGAGGTGAGAAGTACAGTACCTGTACTCTGAAGGATGGGTGGGCAATGTTACAACCCTGGAGGTGAGAAGTACAGTACCTGTACTCTGAAGGATGGGTGGGCAATGTTACAGCCCTGGAGGTGAGAAGTATAGTACCTGTACTCTGAAGGATGGGTGGGCAATGTTACAGCCCTGGAGGTGAGAAGTATAGTACCTGTACTCTGAAGGATGGGTGGGCAATGTTACAGCCCTGGAGGTGAGAAGTATAGTACCTGTACTCTGAAGGATGGGTGGGCAATGTTACAGCCCTGGAGGTGAGAAGTACAGTACCTGTACTCTGAAGGATGGGTGGGCAATGTTACAGCCCTGGAGGTATGAAGTATAGTACCTGTACTCTGAAGGATGGGTGGGCAATGTTACAGCCCTGGAGGTATGAAGTATAGTACCTGTACTCTGAAGGATGGGTGGGCAATGTTACAGCCCTGGAGGTGAGAAGTACAGTACCTGTACTCTGAAGGATGGGTGGGCAATGTTACAGCCCTGGAGGTGAGAAGTATAGTACCTGTACTCTGAAGGATGGGTGGGCAATGTTACAGCCCTGGAGGTGAGAAGTACAGTACCTGTACTCTGAAGGATGGGTGGGCAATGTTACAACCCTGGAGGTGAGAAGTACAGTACCTGTACTCTGAAGGATGGGTGGGCAATGTTACAGCCCTGGAGGTGAGAAGTATAGTACCTGTACTCTGAAGGATGGGTGGGCAATGTTACAGCCCTGGAGGTGAGAAGTATAGTACCTGTACTCTGAAGGATGGGTGGGCAATGTTACAGCCCTGGAGGTATGAAGTATAGTACCTGTACTCTGAAGGATGGGTGGGCAATGTTACAGCCCTGGAGGTGAGAAGTATAGTACCTGTACTCTGAAGGATGGGTGGGCAATGTTACAGCCCTGGAGGTATGAAGTACAGTACCTGTACTCTGTAGGATGGGTGGGCAATGTTACAGCCCTGGAGGTGAGAAGTATAGTACCTGTACTCTGTAGGATGGGTGGGCAATGTTACAGCCCTGGAGGTGAGAAGTACAGTACCTGTACTCTGAAGGATGGGTGGGCAATGTTACAGCCCTGGAGGTGAGAAGTATAGTACCTGTACTCTGAAGGATGGGTGGGCAATGTTACAGCCCTGGAGGTGAGAAGTACAGTACCTGTACTCTGAAGGATGGGTGGGCAATGTTACAGCCCTGGAGGTGAGAAGTACAGTACCTGTACTCTGAAGGATGGGTGGGCAATGTTACAGCCCTGGAGGTGAGAAGTACAGTACCTGTACTCTGAAGGATGGGTGGGCAATGTTACAGCCCTGGAGGTGAGAAGTATAGTACCTGTACTCTGAAGGATGGTTGGGCAATGTTACAGCCCTGGAGGTGAGAAGTACAGTACCTGTACTCTGAAGGATGGTTGGGCAATGTTACAGCCCTGGAGGTGAGAAGTATAGTACCTGTACTCTGAAGGATGGGTGGGCAATGTTACAGCCCTGGAGGTGAGAAGTATAGTACCTGTACTCTGAAGGATGGGTGGGCAATGTTACAGCCCTGGAGGTGAGAAGTATAGTACCTGTACTCTGAAGGATGGGTGGGCAATGTTACAGCCCTGGAGGTGAGAAGTATAGTACCTGTACTCTGAAGGATGGGTGGGCAATGTTACAGCCCTGGAGGTGAGAAGTACAGTACCTGTACTCTGAAGGATGGGTGGGCAATGTTACAGCCCTGGAGGTGAGAAGTATAGTACCTGTACTCTGAAGGATGGGTGGGCAATGTTACAGCCCTGGAGGTATGAAGTATAGTACCTGTACTCTGAAGGATGGGTGGGCAATGTTACAGCCCTGGAGGTGAGAAGTATAGTACCTGTACTCTGTAGGATGGGTGGGCAATGTTACAGCCCTGGAGGTGAGAAGTACAGTACCTGTACTCTGAAGGATGGGTGGGCAATGTTACAGCCCTGGAGGTATGAAGTATAGTACCTGTACTCTGAAGGATGGGTGGGGAATGTTACAGCCCTGGAGGTGAGAAGTATAGTACCTGTACTCTGTAGGATGGGTGGGCAATGTTACAGCCCTGGAGGTGAGAAGTACAGTACCTGTACTCTGAAGGATGGGTGGGCAATGTTACAGCCCTGGAGGTGAGAAGTACAGTACCTGTACTCTGAAGGATGGGTGGGCAATGTTACAGCCCTGGAGGTATGAAGTATAGTACCTGTACTCTGAAGGATGGGTGGGGAATGTTACAGCCCTGGAGGTGAGAAGTATAGTACCTGTACTCTGTAGGATGGGTGGGCAATGTTACAGCCCTGGAGGTGAGAAGTACAGTACCTGTACTCTGAAGGATGGGTGGGCAATGTTACAGCCCTGGAGGTGAGAAGTACAGTACCTGTACTCTGTAGGATGGGTGGGCAATGTTACAGCCCTGGAGGTGAGAAGTACAGTACCTGTACTCTGAAGGATGGGTGGGCAATGTTACAGCCCTGGAGGTGAGAAGTATAGTACCTGTACTCTGAAGGATGGGTGGGCAATGTTACAGCCCTGGAGGTATGAAGTATAGTACCTGTACTCTGAAGGATGGGTGGGCAATGTTACAGCCCTGGAGGTGAGAAGTATAGTACCTGTACTCTGTAGGATGGGTGGGCAATGTTACAGCCCTGGAGGTGAGAAGTATAGTACCTGTACTCTGAAGGATGGGTGGGCAATGTTACAGCCCTGGAGGTGAGAAGTACAGTACCTGTACTCTGAAGGATGGGTGGGCAATGTTACAGCCCTGGAGGTGAGAAGTATAGTACCTGTACTCTGTAGGATGGGTGGGCAATGTTACAGCCCTGGAGGTGAGAAGTACAGTACCTGTACTCTGAAGGATGGGTGGGCAATGTTACAGCCCTGGAGGTGAGAAGTATAGTACCTGTACTCTGAAGGATGGGTGGGCAATGTTACAGCCCTGGAGGTGAGAAGTACAGTACCTGTACTCTGAAGGATGGGTGGGCAATGTTACAGCCCTGGAGGTGAGAAGTATAGTACCTGTACTCTGAAGGATGGGTGGGCAATGTTACAGCCCTGGAGGTGAGAAGTATAGTACCTGTACTCTGTAGGATGGGTGGGCAATGTTACAGCCCTGGAGGTGAGAAGTACAGTACCTGTACTCTGAAGGATGGGTGGGCAATGTTACAGCCCTGGAGGTGAGAAGTATAGTACCTGTACTCTGAAGGATGGGTGGGCAATGTTACAGCCCTGGAGGTGAGAAGTACAGTACCTGTACTCTGAAGGATGGGTGGGCAATGTTACAGCCCTGGAGGTGAGAAGTATAGTACCTGTACTCTGAAGGATGGGTGGGCAATGTTACAGCCCTGGAGGTGAGAAGTATAGTACCTGTACTCTGTAGGATGGGTGGGCAATGTTACAGCCCTGGAGGTGAGAAGTACAGTACCTGTACTCTGAAGGATGGGTGGGCAATGTTACAGCCCTGGAGGTGAGAAGTATAGTACCTGTACTCTGTAGGATGGGTGGGCAATGTTACAGCCCTGGAGGTGAGAAGTACAGTACCTGTACTCTGAAGGATGGGTGGGCAATGTTACAGCCCTAGAGGTGAGAAGTATAGTACCTGTACTCTGTAGGATGGGTGGGCAATGTTACAGCCCTGGAGGTGAGAAGTACAGTACCTGTACTCTGAAGGATGGGTGGGCAATGTTACAGCCCTGGAGGTGAGAAGTATAGTACCTGTACTCTGAAGGATGGGTGGGCAATGTTACAGCCCTGGAGGTGAGAAGTATAGTACCTGTACTCTGAAGGATGGGTGGGCAATGTTACAGCCCTGGAGGTGAGAAGTACAGTACCTGTACTCTGAAGGATGGGTGGGCAATGTTACAGCCCTGGAGGTGAGAAGTACAGTACCTGTACTCTGAAGGATGGGTGGGCAATGTTACAGCCCTGGAGGTGAGAAGTACAGTACCTGTACTCTGAAGGATGGGTGGGGAATGTTACAGCCCTGGAGGTGAGAAGTACAGTACCTGTACTCTGAAGGATGGGTGGGGAATGTTACAGCCCTGGAGGTGAGAAGTATAGTACCTGTACTCTGAAGGATGGGTGGGCAATGTTACAGCCCTGGAGGTGAGAAGTACAGTACCTGTACTCTGTAGGATGGGTGGGCAATGTTACAGCCCTGGAGGTGAGAAGTACAGTACCTGTACTCTGTAGGATGGGTGGGCAATGTTACAGCCCTGGAGGTGAGAAGTATAGTACCTGTACTCTGAAGGATGGGTGGGCAATGTTACAGCCCTGGAGGTGAGAAGTATAGTACCTGTACTCTGAAGGATGGGTGGGCAATGTTACAGCCCTGGAGGTGAGAAGTACAGTACCTGTACTCTGTAGGATGGGTGGGCAATGTTACAGCCCTGGAGGTGAGAAGTACAGTACCTGTACTCTGTAGGATGGGTGGGCAATGTTACAGCCCTGGAGGTGAGAAGTACAGTACCTGTACTCTGTAGGATGGGTGGGCAATGTTACAGCCCTGGAGGTGAGAAGTACAGTACCTGTACTCTGTAGGATGGGTGGGCAATGTTACAGCCCTGGAGGTGAGAAGTACAGTACCTGTACTCTGTAGGATAGGTGGGCAATGTTACAGCCCTGGAGGTGAGAAGTACAGTACCTGTACTCTGTAGGATGGGTGGGCAATGTTACAGCCCTGGAGGTGAGAAGTACAGTACCTGTACTCTGTAGGATAGGTGGGCAATGTTACATCCCTGGAGATGAGAAGTACAGTACCTGTACTCTGTAGGATGGGTGGGCAATGTTACAGCCCTGGAGGTGAGAAGTACAGTACCCGTACTCTGTAGGATGGGTGGGCAATGTTACAGCCCTGGAGGTGAGAAGTACAGTACCTGTACTCTGAAGGATGGTTGGGCAATGTTACAACCCTGGAGGTGAGAAGTACAGTACCTGTACTCTGAAGGATGGGTGGGCAATGTTACAGCCCTGGAGGTGAGAAGTATAGTACCTGTACTCTGAAGGATGGGTGGGCAATGTTACAACCCTGGAGGTGAGAAGTATAGTACCTGTACTCTGAAGGGTGGGTGGGCAATGTTACAGCCCTGGAGGTGAGAAGTACAGTACCTGTACTCTGAAGGATGGGTGGGGAATGTTACAGCCCTGGAGGTGAGAAGTACAGTACCTGTACTCTGAAGGATGGGTGGGGAATGTTACAGCCCTGGAGGTGAGAAGTACAGTGCCTGCACTCTGAAGGATGGGTGGGGAATGTTACAACCCTGGAGGTGAGAAGTACAGTACCTGCACTCTGAAGGATGGGTGGGGAATGTTACAACCCTGGAGGTGAGAAGTACAGTACCTGCACTCTGAAGGATGGGTGGGGAATGTTACAACCCTGGAGGTGAGAAGTACAGTACCTGCATGTTGGAGGATATATGAAGTTTGAACTGTAGTATCTGTACCCCCTCTGGTAAAGCAGTGATGGAGTGACAATGAGAGTGTTTCTCTTTTCTTGGGGGTCACCTTGCCTCATTGTTAAAAAAAACAAAAAAGTTGGCCCCGTCTTGAGGAAGAATATTACAGGTGAGTTAAAACAGAATAAGATATGGAACAAAGAATTAAAAACTACAAACCTGTCTGTGGACTAGTGTGTGTGAGAGCAGCAAGGTGACACAGCACTTGGTGTTTTTCTCTGGACATTAAAAATACTGCTCTCCAGCCAAACACAAGGACCCTAAATTGAGAAAATATAGGTGATTATTACTATATACATGTATTAAATTCTTGTGCAAAAAATATTTTAATTTTCCATTTTATGTCAAAAATCAATGTTTCGGGTCCTATACAGAAAGATTATAAACAGACTGACTTTAAACTGCAATTTCATAGAGCAAGATGACTTTTAGGAAACCGGTTAGTCGCAATTGAGTCCTGGATGTGGGAAGTGGTCTGCAAACTGAAGAATGGGTGGAGATATTGCAGCTTGAAGTGGCATTTGAACTGCTATATAGGCATACCTCTGGCAAGACAGTGGAGCAAATGATGGTGAAAGTGTTTCTTCTTGTTCGGCTCACCCTACCTCGGCAGGATACAGCCAGTTCTATGAACAAAATCAACCAATGTTGTACTAACATTTTTCTCACTAAAACAGGCACAAGTACTGTGCTTAATAAAAAATATTAAGGTTAAAAGTATGAGGCAAATATACTGCCAGTAGGCAGTATCAAAAATTTTCAGACATATTTTTTTCCTGTCACTGTTTTATATCCTATCCATCTTGTTATTGTACACCATTGCCTGTAGTATACAGGAGGGCCCCTGCTTATACAATACGTTAGGGTCCTGGCCACTGTAGGGTTCCGCTTATACGGCAAGTTAGGTTCCAGGCTACTGCCGGAAAGTGAAACGTATCTTTTTTTCACTTTCAAATGCATGAAAAAGCCTGGTAACATGTTTACACTATCATATATTAAGTGATCAATAAAGCCAGATCTAAAAAAGCATATATAGTGCACACATTGCTTAAAATATTTTTGTCCTTAGCTTATAATGAGTGGTGAATATATTTATTGGAGGAAGTCTGAATAAATAAAGAATGGCCATAACTGAAAACTGCTGCATTAACAAAACACCATAAAGTGGAGCCCTCCTGTACCTCAAAGCTCTCACATATCCTATGATCTCTTGTTTTATTAAAATGAATATGCACAGTCTTGGTATATACTTCGAATTGTTTTTAAAATGTCAGCCGTCTTCCACCAAGGTAGGGTTACCTATTCAGCATCATTCATTCAATCTCTGTATTGCTGGAAGTGTGATTATGTCATAGTTCAAATGACACTTTGAACTGCACCATTCATATACATTCTCTAGAGTGCAGACCTTGTACACGACTTCATAATGCTTGTGGCTGGCAGGAAGACGACTAACTTCAGATTGTTGATGACCTAAGATCATTCAAGGAAGCAGTGGTTAACCTACATTTTTGGGGTCCCTGAAGCTTGAACCATTATGGGGTAACCTTCGCACCAGCAATGGCTACCCTACAAGATACAGTGGACCCCCGCATAACGATATTATTTCAACCCAGAAGTCTGTTTGGGTGCCGTTATAGACCGAATTTGTTCCCGTAAGAGATATTGTGAATTAGATTAGTCTGTTTCAAACCCACAAAAATACACTTACATAATTGGTCGAGTTGGGAGCTGATCGTTATGCGGGGGTCCACTGTACTTTAATAATCTTTTAATTTTTATTTTGTATTAAATTACTCTATATTATTTTTAAAAACCCTTTCTCCTACAGTAGACCATAATTTTTTTTAGTTTCAGAGTAGATCTGCGTCTACCAGGACGTCAAGCATGGATATGGCTAACGCCTAACAGGTGTGAAGAGACATGTCCATACATCCTACTTCATCAAGGACTGAGTCCATGGCCTAGGAGTGCAAGTCCCAGCACACTATCACTAAGCAATGATAAGATAAGATAAGATTTCGTTCGGATTTTTAACCCCGGAGGGTTAGCCACCCAGGATAACCCAAGAAAGTCAGTGCGTCATCGAGGACTGTCTAACTTATTTCCATTGGGGTCCTTAATCTTGTCCCCCAGGATGCAACCCACACCAGTCGACTAACACCCAGGTACCTATTTGCTGCTAGGTGAACAGGACAACAGGTGTAAGGAAACGTGTCGAAATGTTTCCACCCGCCGGGAATCGAACCCGGGCCCTCCGTGTGTGAAGCGGGAGCTTTAGCCACCAGGCCACCGGGCCACTACAAAAAACATTCTTAATGTAAGTAAGGACTAGGTCAAAGATGGTATCAAATACCAGTTTGTATGTACATAAGTGCGGCACAACAACATTCATTATAAAAATGTGGCACTGGAGTGACAAACCTACTTGAGAAACTTCCATAAATGTCCTAGTACATTACTAGTCTTATTTATGTTTTAACATGTTGGCTGTCTCCCACTAAGACATTGTGGCCCAAAAAAGAAACACTTTCACCATCATTCACAAATTATAATGCAGTCACTTAGCCTTAATACCATAATCTGTAAGGATTTAATGTTAAGAATTAATCTAAGTCTGCTCGAAATGCCTAGCCATGCTAGGTGCCCTAGCAGCCCCCTCTGTAATTAGTATTTTATAACATGTAAATCCCACATTGTAACCCTTATAGAGAATAAACTTGAAATCACTGTCTTGCCAGACACATACAGATATGACAGTTTAGACGTCCCTCTAAACAGCAAATATCTGAAACCCCTCCTTTAGAATGCAGGCACTGTACTTCCCGACTCAAGTCTGGCTATTTATATACAAGTAAAAACTAGCAGATTTTACCTCTGACACTCTAGGAGAACTCCTCGTAGCAGCTGTGTAATATCCACTGCATATTTATGCTTCTGACCAAACGGCAAGTCACACACAATAGCATCGACAGACTCACTGTGCAGTGGCAGAGCTGCAACATAAATGCCTTACATGAGTGTTTTCATTAAGATTTTTATGTGCATGGATACCTAGAGGGTGTTCTGGGGGTCAATGCCCACATGACCAATTCAGAGTTTAGATAATTTAATATGTTTATTATGCACCCCATACCCATCCTGTGGGCGGTAGTCAAAATATTACAGAGTTACATAATTGGTCCAGGGACTGGACTCCAAAGTTTTGATAGCTGAGCAAGTTACAGAGGTAATGAACTCACAATTTACAAAGGTAATGAACTCACAATTTACAAAGGTAATGAACTCACAATTTACAAAGGTAATGACCTCACAATTTACAAAGGTAATGAACTCACAATTTACAAAGGTAATGAACTCACAATTTACAAAGGTAATGAACTCACAATTTACAAAGGTAATGAACTCACAATTTACAAAGGTAATGAACTCACAATTTACAAAGGTAATGAACTCAATTTACAAAGGTAATGAACTCACAATTTACAAAGGTAATGAACTCAATTTACAAAGGTAATAAACTCACAATTTACAAAGGTAATGAACTCACAATTTACAAAGGTAATGAACTCACAATTTACAAAGGTAATGAACTCCAGGTAGGTCTGGTCACAATCATGACAAGTTACAAAGGTATTTACAGATTACAGAGGTACGTAATGGGTCCAGGGACTGGGCCCCCAAAGTTTTACATTTCAGGCCCGGTGGCCCGGTGGCTCAAGCTCCCGCTTCACACACGGAGGGCCCGGGTTCGATTCCCGGCGGGTGGAAACATTTCGACACGTTTCCTTACATAAGAACATAAGAACGTAGGAACACTGCAGAAGGCCTACTGGCCCATGCGAGGCAGGTCCAAGTCCCTACCGGCCTAAGCCAATGCACCCAACCTAGTCAGGTCAGGTCACATTGACTTAAGGGAGGAACACGGCAACCGACCTGTTAGCACAAGCTATCAGGTCTAACTCACACCCACCCACATCTACTCATGTATTTATCCAACCTATTTTTAAAGCTACACAACGTTCTGGCCTCTATAACGGTACTTGGGAGTTTGTTCCACTCATCCACAACTCTATTACCAAACCAGTACTTTCCTATATCCCTCCTGAATCTGAATTTTTCCAACTTAAAACCATTGCTGCGAGTCCTGTCTAGGCTAGATATTTTCAGCACACTATTTACATCCCCTTTATTTATTCCTGTCTTCCACTTATAAACCTCAATCATATCCCCCCTAATTCTACGTCTTTCTAGAGAGTGCAGTTTCAGGGCCCTTAGTCTATCCTCATAGGGAAGGTTTCTGATACATGGGATCATCTTTGTCATCCTCCTTTGTACATTTTCCAGAGAATTTATATCCATTCTGTAATACGGTGACCAAAACTGTGCAGCATAATCTAAATGAGGCCTAACCAAGGATGTATAGAGTTGAAGAACAACCTGAGGACTCCTATTATTTATGCTTCTTGATATGAAGCCAAGGATTCTATTAGCTTTATTGCGAACACTTATGCACTGTTGTCTTGGTTTCAGATTACTGCTAACCAGAACTCCTAAATCTTTTTCGCAATCCGTAATATTAAGATCTACATTATTTAGTTTATATGTGGCATGGTTATTGTCCTGTCCAACATTTAGAACTTTGCATTTGTCTATATTAAACTGCATCTGCCACTTCTCCGACCACTGCATCAGTCTATTCAAATCTTCCTGGAGTGCTCGAATGTCCTCGTCAGAATGAATTCGACGGCCTATTTTGGTGTCATCGGCAAACTTGCCGATGTCGCTCTTTATGCCCTCATCTATGTCGTTTATGTAGATTGTGAACAGCAGGGGGCCCAACACTGACCCCTGTGGAACACCGCTCGTGACGCTTCCCCACTCTGATTTCTCCCCATTTATGCAAACTCTCTGCTGCCTATTTGTCAACCATGCCTCTATCCAGGAAAAAATTTCTCCTCCTATTCCATGTGCTTTAATTTTCCTCAATAGTCTCTGATGTGGGACCCTGTCAAAAGCCTTACTGAAGTCCATATACACAATATCATATTCATTACCATGATCTACCTCCTCAAATACCTTAGTGAAAAAAGTTAATAAATTCGTAAGGCAGGAACGCCCCTTTGTAAAACCATGCTGAGATTCGTTGATTAATTTATGCTTTTCAAGGTGGCTACGAACTGCCTCGGCAATTATTGATTCCATAAATTTTCCCACTATGGAGGTTAGGCTTATTGGTCTATAGTTCGAAGCTAAGGACCTGTCACCTGTTTTGAAAATAGGTATCACATTTGCCATTTTCCACTTATCTGGCACCATGCCAGTTTGTAGTGATATGTTGAAAAGATTAGCCAAAGGTGTGCTAAGCTCCTCTTTACATTCCTTTAGAACCCTTGCATACAGTTCATCAGGGCCTGGGGATTTGTTAGGTTTTAATTTATCTATTTGCCTAAGGACCATGTCACTTGTGACCCTAATAGTGCACAGTTTATTATCGTCCTGTTCTACATAATTTATCATTACTGGAATATCGCTGGTATCCTCCTGTGTAAAAACTGAGAGGAAGTATGTGTTAAAAATTCTACACATTTCCTTATCACTGTCAGTGAGCTGACCCGAGGAACTTTTGAGTGGGCCTATCTTGTCCCTGATCTTACTTCTGTATACCTGAAAGAATCCTTTTGGGTTAGTCTTCGATTCTCTTGCAACTTTAACCTCATAATCTCTTTTTGCTTTTCTAATTCCCTTTTTTATTTCTCTCTTTAACTGAATATATCGATTTCTTAATTGCCCCTCTCCTCTTTTGATTTGCCTATATATGCCTCTCTTTTGACCAATCAGATATTTTAATCTATTGTTCATCCATTTAGGATCATTTTTGTTTGATCTGATTTCCCTATTTGGAACATAATTTGACTGAGCAGCTAGAACTATGCCCTGGAAAGCATCATATCGGCAACCATCACCACCTACCTGACCCCTAGTCAGGTCATTCCAGTTCAGCCCACCTAAGTAATTTTTCAGTCCTATGAAATCAGCCAAGCGAAAGTCAGGGACGGAGACTTGATTGCCATTATTAGGGGAATTCCATGATATGTTAAAACTGAGTGATTTGTGATCACTCTCCCCAAGCTCATCATTAACCTCAAGATTATTAATTAGTGTTTCCCTACTGGCAAGAACCAAGTCAAGGAGGTTATTTCCCCTAGTTGGCTCTGTCACAAACTGTTTTAAAAAACAATCCTGGATCGTATCAAGAAAGTCACCCGACTCTAAATTTCCTGTCAAATTGCTCCAGTCAATCTGTCTATAGTTGAAATCTCCCATTAGCACAACATTTTCGTATGTAGATGCCTTACGAATTTCGTCCCATAGAAGTTTACTGCACTCCCTATCAAGATTTGGGGCCCTGTAAATCACACCCAAAATTAGTTTTTCTCGGCCCTCGAGAAGCTGTAACCAAACAGATTCAGTGGCTGACGCTTCTAATTTAATATCTTGTCTAACACAACAATTTAAATTGTCTCTGACATACATCGCTACTCCACCACCTTTCCTGTTGACCCTGTCAATGTGGAATAATTTATAGCCTTGTATGTGACATTCAGAGGGCATCTCTCTATCTTTCAGATTGAGCCAGGTCTCTGTTATAGCAATAATATCTATGTTTCCTGCACTTGCAATTAATCTTAGCTCATCTATCTTATTTCTAACACTCCTGCTATTAGTATAGTAAACCTTAAGGGAGCTAGTCCCTTGCTGCCCTCTGCTGTCCCCCTTTGTTTGCTGACCTGTTCTATTGTCTTTATTTATAACTTCATGCTGAATGCCTTTTATACATTTACTGTTTCCAACCCTAGTGTTGCAACCTGCTTGTTTCCCACACACACCCATACCTCTATCTTCCATCAGTTTAAAATCATAGGCATTTCACCAATGGCCTTCTCAATCGAGTCTGCAAGTGCTACCACCCCTGCCCCAGAGAGATGAACCCCATCCCTTGCATACATATCATGTTTGCCATAAAAGTTGTTCCATTTGTCAATGAATGGGATTGCAAGTTCCTTGCAGTATCTGTCTAGCCAGCAATTTACACCAATTGCCCTAGACAACCATTCATTTCCTACTCCCCTTCTAGGCAAGATGCTACATATGATTGGGATCCCTCCCTTAGACTTAATGAAATCTATAGCTGACCTGTACTTATCTAGCAGCTCTTCTCTCCTACCCTTCCCAATATCATTTCCACCAGCACTGAGACAGATAATGGGCTTGTTCCCATTACCTGACATGATATTATCCAGTCTGTTGACAATGTCCCCAACACCAGCTCCAGGGAAGCACACTCTATCTCTCATCTTCTTATTCCTATTACAAAAAGCACGGTCAACATATCTTACCTGAGAGTCACCAACCACAAGAATGCGCTTACCTTCATTAGCAGGGGCAGTAGTACCCTTACCTTCACTAGCCACTGAAGTACATTCATCCTGGAGAACAGAGAAGCGATTTCCTACCTTCAGATCTTCACTCTTAACTTTCCTTACTCTGATGCGCCTCCCATTACTGTGAACAACTCGCCACTTGTAGCAGGTGCTGGGCTGCACCTCACTGCTGGTAGCCGTTGCTACCTCCCCACCTACAGCCTCCTCACAGTGAGAGACAGACTGCACCTCACTGCTAGAAGCCTCATTCCCCACATCTCCAACCACCTCACACTCTCTCCCAGGCCCATTGAGGTGGACCTTCAGCCTCCTAATCTCCTCCTGGAGAAGCAAGACCTCCTCCTTCAACTCTCCAACCTCAGTTTTTAAAACACTGCAGAAGCAAGCCATGCTTTGTAACCGTCCACGCTAATCCCCAAAGCACCCCAATGCACCCAACCTAGTCAGGTCAGGTCACATTGACTTGTTGTCCTGTTCACCTAGCAGCAAATAGGTACCTGGGTGTTAGTCGACTGGTGTGGGTGGCATCCTGGGGGACAAGATTAAGGACCCCAATGGAAATAAGTTAGACAGTCCTCGATGACGCACTGACTTTCTTGGGTTATCCTGGGTGGCTAACCCTCCGGGGTTAAAAATCCGAACGAAATCTTATCTTATCTTATCTCACATCTGTCAAGATGACTACTGCCATGAGCCAACTTAACTTGGTGAGAAACAGTCGATGAAGTTAAAAAATAAAAATATTAACAGTAAGTGCAGCATTACAGGGAGTGTAAATACTGTAAGTTAAATATGATATGCTAAACAAATAAGTAAATACGTAACTACTGCCACTGCATAAGTAAATAAACAAATAATTACTGTAACAAAATAAATATGTACCAGTACTGAAAGGTAAATACAGTGGTACCTCAAGTTACGAATTTAATTCGTTCTAGAAGGCTGTTTGAATGCCAATACTGAACAAATTTGTTCCCATAAGGAACAATGTAAATCAGATTAGTACGTTTCAGACCCCCAAAAATACACTTACATAATTGTTCATGTTGGGAGCTGTTAGGTAAGACACATATGCAACAGTTAGGTATCTTTATTTTGAAACGTTTCGCCTACACAGTAGGCTTCTTCAGTCGAGTACAGAAAAGTTGATAGAAGCAGAAGATACTTGAAGACGATGTAATCAGTCCATCACCCTTAAAGTTTTGAGGTGGTCAGTCCCTCAGTCTGGAGAAGAGCATTGTTCCGTTGTCTGAAACAATATTGTTTCATTCTATGGAACAATGCTCTTCAGACTGAGGGACTGAGGGACTGACCACCTCAAAACTTTAAGGGTGATGGACTGATTACATCGTCTTCAAGTATCTTCTGCTTCTATCAACTTTTCTGTACTTGACTGAAGAAGCCTACTGTGTAGGCGAAACGTTTCAAAATAAAGATACCTAACTGTTGCATATGTGTCTTACCTAACAACCTGTCGGTATTTTATACCATTTTAATGTTCAACATGTTGGGAGCTGTTCAAAACTCGAGGTACCACTGTAAATGAATACAAATCTTCCTACCTTCATGTCCCCTCATGGAAGGTTCCTTGATGTTGGTGAAGGGCTCTTGATTTAGGGAATTGAATCTGTGCTCCAGTTCCCCGAATTAAGCCTGAATGCCTTCCACATCCCCCCCTGGGCGCTGTATAATCCTACGGGTTTAGCGCTTCCCCCTTGATTATAATAATAATAATAACCTACCTTCATGTTGGGTAATTATCTTAAAATTCATCTCCAAAGTAAATGCTTTAGCACCATCGAAAAGTTGAAATATTCTAAGTTCAGGACCATCTGTATAGGAAATAAGTCATATAAGACAAATATCCTGTGGTAGCAGGTTGGTAGATAGTAACTGCCCAGGAAGGTACTACTGTCCTGCCAAGTGAGTGTAAAACGAAAGCCTGTAAGATAAGATAAGATAAGATTTCGTTCGGATTTTTAACCCCGGAGGGTTAGCCACCCAGGATAACCCAAGAAAGTCAGTGCGTCATCGAGGACTGTCTAACTTATTTCCATTGTGGTCCTTAATCTTGTCCCCCAGGATGCGACCCACACCAGTCGACTAACACCCAGGTACCTATTTGCTGCTAGGTGAACAGGACAACAGGTGTAAGGAAACGTGTCGAAATGTTTCCACCCGCCGGGAATCGAACCCGGGCCCTCCGTGTGTGAAGTGTGTTTAAATGATGGTAGGATTGCTGGTGTCCTTTTTTCTGTCTCATAAACATGCAAGATTTCAGGTGCATCTTGCTACTTACACTTAGGTCACACTACACATGCATGTACAACACCCGTCTGGGTATTCTTCTATTTTCTTTCTAGTTCTTGTTCTTGTTTATTTCCTCTTATCTCCATGGGGAAGTGGAACAGAATTCTTCCTCCGTAAGCCATGCATGTTGTAAGAGGCGACTAAAATGCCGGGAGCAAGGGGCTAGTAACCCCTTCTCCTGTATATATTGCTAAATGTAAAAGGAGAAACTTTCGTTTTTCTTTTTGGGCCGCCCTGCCTCGGTGGGATACTGCCGGTATGTTGAAAGAAGTGCATGTTAGGATTATTACAGGCAAGACAGAATGTAGGGTTACAGATGAGGTTGTAGAGTGGGTAGGGGATGTGTAGATGAAGTGTTTACATTCAAGCATATATGTGAACAGTATTTAGATAAAGGTAGGGAAGTTTTTATTGCATTTATGGATTTAGAAAAGGCATATGATAGAGTAGCAATGTGGCAGATGTTGTTAGGTAAGACACATATGCAACAGTTAGGTATCTTTATTTCGAAACGTTTCGCCTACACAGTAGGCTTCTTCAGTCGAGTACAGAAAAGTTGATAGAAGCAGAAGATACTTGAAGACGATGTAATATTGTTTCATACTATGGAACAATGCTCTTCTCCAGACTGAGGGACTGACCACCTCAAAACTTTAAGGGTGATGGACTGATTACATCGTCTTCAAGTATCTTCTGCTTCTATCAACTTTTCTGTACTTGACTGAAGAAGCCTACTGTGTAGGCGAAACGTTTCATAATAAAGATACCTAACTGTTGCATGTGTGTCTTACCTAACAACCTGTCGGTATTTTATACCATTTTAATGTTCAAGTATCTTCTGCTTCTATCAACTTTTCTGTACTTGACTGAAGAAGCCTACTGTGTAGGCGAAACGTTTCATAATAAAGATACCTAACTGTTGCATATGTGTCTTACCTAACAACCTGTCGGTATTTTATACCATTTTAATGTACGTGGCAGATGTTGCAAGTTTATGGAATAGGTGGTAAGTTACTAAATGCTGTAAAGTTTATAAATAACAAAAAGGCACAATACCGTGACTGGAACAATACACAAATAACCCGCACATAAAAGAGAAAAGCTTACGACGACGTTTCGGTCCGACTTGGACCATTGACAAAGTCACACTAACAGAGGTTTTTTTTTTTTTTTTTTTTTTTTTTCTTTATTCACCGGTATTCTCCCGGCCCGGGTCTTTTCCAAGTAGTGGTGACCCGGCCTTGGCTCCCTATCTGGGGAGTGTCTCGAGACTTAAGTCTCCCATGGGAGGAAGGACAAGTACCTCCTCATCTTTGGGACCAAGTGTCCCCAGGCCTAGCCACATTCCCCACCCTCACGGGGCTCGTAGGGAGAAGCTAGGCCTCTGGTCTGCCATCTACCCCGCCTCAAAGGGGCTCGTGGGGATGGCAGTCTTATGAGCTGCAGATGGTAGCAAGCTCAGGCTTTTTTCTACTAACAGAGGTGGAGCAGGACGGCTATATATAGGCAGGAAGAGGTGGTAGAGTAGTAGTAGTAGTACAAGAATTGTATATAATACCGACAGGATGAAATTAAGACACATGCACAACACCCGGGCATCCCCATCGTAGACGTTTCGCCATCCAGCCAGCCACTGGATGGCGAAACGTCCACAACAAAGACAACCAGACGCCGCACGTGTGTCTTAATTTCAACAGTAGTTGTAGTAGAAGAAGAGGTAGTAGTAGTGGTAGCGGAAGAAGTGGGAAATAAGGAAGACGAGCCAGTCAAATACAAAGGAAGGGGAGCACTGCAAGAGAGCTAGATACCCATAGAGGGAGAGCAAGCGCACAGAGGTGTGTGAATAGTAAGTAAGTAAGTAAATTTATTCAGGTATACACAATACAGTTACATAGAATTATCATACATAGCAGCATATGTGTAGAGAACCTAGGATAACCCAAAAAAGTCAGACAGTGTGACTTATTTCCATTGGGGTCCTTTACTTATTTCCATTGGGGGAAATAAAATAAATGAAGAAGGAACAGAAACACGAGACAGGAGAGAGAAAGACAACCCAGAGGAGAAAAGGAAAGGGGAAGAAAAGTGTTCTTATCTCCCTCTTTCTCCGCATCTGTGATCCTCAGTTCCTTCCAGCAGAAATTTCCACTCTTCATAATTCGTTCTCCCGTCTTGGCTACCCTTCCCATTTCATAGACTCTGCCCTCTCACGTGCTAAACGCAATTTCTTCTCTCCCAAACTCTCTACTCATGGGAACTCTTCTATCCTCTGCCTTCCCTACATTTCCGGTCTTTCTAATCTCAACAATTCTCTCCGTCCCTTAGACATCAAGCTTACCTTCCGCCAGACTAACACTCTTCGCACTAATCTCGTTCATACCTCTCCTCCCTCTACAGATGTTCCTGGTGTCTACTCTATTTCTTGCTCCTCCTGTCCTCTTCAATACTTCGGAGAAACTGGTCGATCTCTTTCTGACAGACTTAAGGAGCACAAAAATAGTGTTAGGCTTGCCGACACTAACAATGCTCTTTTCTGTCACGTCAGAGATCATAGCCATCCTATTGACTGGTCTTCTGCTAAAACTGTCTTCCCTACTTCCAACTCGAACAGTCGCCGTTTAGTTGAATCCTCTCTAATACACAACTTTCCTTGTATGAATCTTAGTCCTGGCTTCGTCTCTGTAGATGCCTTCCTCTCCCACTACATTGTAAAATGCTCCAAACTTCAGAACACCCGTGACTTAACCTGAATCCTCACTTTTTCTTTTTCTTTTTCTTCTTCCTCTTCCCCTTTCCTCTCTCCTTTTCTCCTCTGGGTTGTCTTTCTCTCTCCTGTCTCGTGTTTCTGTTCCTTCTTCATTTATTTTATTTCACCACTTCCCCTTTCACGCACCTCTGTGCGCTTGCTCTCCCCAATGGAAATAAGTCACTCTGTCTGACTTTTTTGGGTTATCCTAGGTTCTCTACACATATGCTGCTATGTATGATAATTCTACGTAACTGTATTGTGTATACCTGAATAAATTTACTTACTTACTTACTATTCACGCACCTCTGTGCGCTTGCTCTCCCTCTGTGGGTATCTAGCTCTCTTGCAGTGCTCCCCTTCCTTTGTATTTGACTGGCTCGTCTTCCTTATTTCCCACTTCTTCCGCTACCACTACTACTACCTCTTCTTCTACTACAACTACTGTTGAAATTAAGACACATGTGCGGCGTCTGGCTGTCTTTGTTGTGGACGTTTCGCCATCCAGTGGCTGGCTGGATGGCGAAACGTCTACGATGGGGATGCCCGGGTGTTGTGCATGTGTCTTAATTTCATCCTGTCGGTATTATATACAATTCTTGTACTACTACTACTACTCTACCACCTCTTCCTGCCTATATATAGCCGTCCTGCTCCACCTCTGTTAGTATCTGTCAATGGTCCAAGTCGGACCGAAACGTCGTCGTAAGCTTCTCTCTTTTATGTGCGGGTTATTTGTGTAGTGTGCTGTAAAGTTTTTTATGAGGATAGTGAGGCTCAGGTTAGGGTGTGTATCATTATAATCAAGGGGAAGCGCTAAACCCGTAGGACTATACAGCGCCTGGGGGGGGGATGTGGAAGGCATTCAGGCTTAATTCGGGGAACCGGAGCACAGATCCAATTCCCTAGATCAAGAGCCCTTCACCAGTGTCAAGGAACCTCCCTTGAGGGGACCTACACTGTAAAGGAGGGGTTGAGATATTGGCAGTTTGGAGGGACATCTAAACTGTCATATCTGAGTGCCACTGCAAAGACAGTGATTATGTATGAGTAATGGTGAGTGTGTTGAATGATTTAACTTTTTTTTTTCTTTTTGGGTCACCTTGCCTTGGTGGAAATTATTATTATAATCAAGGGGGAAGCGCTAAACCCGGAAGATTATACAGCACCTGGGGGGGGGGGATGTGGAAGGCATTCAGGCTTAATTCGGGGAACTGGAGCACAGATCCAATTCCCTAAATCAAGAGCCCCTCACCAACATCAAGGAACCTTCCTTGAGGGGCCTTGGTGGAAAATGTCAGTGTTAAAGAAAATTAAGCACTAAACCCACAAGGGTCGTACAGTGCTGTGGTCTCTCTGCGGTAAGAGACTTTCTCAATTTTTCTTTAGTTTGGCTTCAAAACTTCTCTTGAAATAGTTCCAGACTGTATGTCCTGACCCCTCAAGGGAGGCTCCTTGATGCTGGTGAGGGGCTCTTGATCTGGGGAATTGGATATTAGTGTCCATTTGACAATTTGTGAATACTATATTTATAGCAGTTCAAATCTTCTGTGCTAAAAGTACTTAACTGTGTTTGAAACTCTTGCCACACACTGCACTAACCCTTTCACATGCAATGAGGTACAGGGATCTGGAGTTATGCAATACCAGGTTACCTTTCTCAGATCATGCAGCAACTGATATACATCTAGTTGTCACTCATGAGGAGTGCTAAACCCATAGGGGTCATACAGCACCTGGGGGAATGGGAGGCAATCAGGTCTAATCACAAGGAAGGTGAAAATAGGTTCAATTCCTTGGATCAACAGCACCCCCCAGGCACTGAAGTACCGCCCTCCAAGGTACATATAATTATATAACTCTCAATGCACAAATTCAGATACACAACTGTGTATATATAGATTTAGGGAGAGCACTCAACCCACAAGGGTCATTCAGTACTTATTATACATAATGACATAAGACTGGATAAGCTTTATTCAGGAAATCTACAAATGAATTTACAGACAGTATTATAAATTTGTACAATGTTCTGAGGATGCATAATTGTGGGAATACATACTGTACAATGTTCTGAGGGATACATAAATGTTGTGGGATACATGTATAGCACATTATGTAGATAACTTGGCATAATCTAATCAAGTTAGGTGACTTATTGCTGTTTTTTGATGGTTTACCGGACATGCTGAACTTAGGCTACTTGCATTCCTAAATATTCTTCCAGGTATACCAGTTCCCTGGTACTGTTATTTACTTAGCTAACAAAATATAAAGGCCGATCCTAGATTCATTATATGCCTTTGTAGTCTTTCAACTACTGCCCACATCATGGGTATAGGAGTGTATAATAAAGCTATTAAACTCAGGGAGGGGTATCCTGTGCCACTGTCAACATTGTGATTACAGTCCAATACGTATATCTTTTTGACTTTCTCATTTATGAAAGACCATGCTACTTTATTTTAAAGATATCTTTTTCAACTCCCTTACATACTTGCTCACTACTTTCCCTTCCCTCTCTCTCTGATAGTTAAGCCTTAAATGCAAATTCTTGTCTTCTTTACCCTTAAACTGTCCAAACATAGATCTACGTTCACACGAGTAGTGCTCCAAAAGTAGATCTACATTTTTTACATATTTTCAAATATAAAAAAAAAACGTAGATCAAAGTTTTTTTAAATGTTTTCAAATGTAAAAAAAAGAAGATCTACTTTTTTTTTACATACAGTGGACCCCCGCATACCGTTGGCATCACATAACGTTAAATCCGCATACCGCTACATTTTATCGCCAAGATTTTGCCTCGCATACCGCTAAAAAACCCGCTCAACGCTGTTCGTCCGAGACGCGTCTAATGTGCGCCCTTAGCCAGCCTCACATGTTCCGCCGGTGGCATTGTTTACCAGCCAGCCTCCGCGGTAACATCCAAGCATACAATCGGAACATTTCGTATTATTACAGTGTTTCTGGTGATTTTATCTGCAAAATAAGTGACCATGGGCCCCAAGAAAGCTTCTAGTGCCAACCCTACAGGAATAAGGGTGAGAATTACTATAGAGATGAAGAAAGAGATCATTGATAAGTATGAAAGTGGAGTGCGTGTCTCCGAGCTGGCCAGGTTGTATAGTAAACCCCAATCAACCATCGCTACTATTGTGGGCAACAAAAAGGCAATCAAGGAAGCTGTTCTTGCCAAAGGTTTAACTGTGTTTTCGAAACAGAGATCGCAAGTGATGGAAGATGTTGAGAGACTGTTATTGGTGTGGATAAATGAGAAACAGATAGCAGGAGATAGCATCTCTCAAGTGATCATAAGTGAAAAGGCTAGGAAGTTGCATGAGGATTTAATTAAAAAAATGCCTGCAACTAGTGATGATGTGAGTGAATTTAAGGCCAGCAAAGGTTGGTTTGAGAGATTTAAGAGGCGTAGTGGCATACATAGTGTGATAAGGCATGGTGAGGCTGCCAGTTCGGACCACAAAGCAGCTGAAAAATATGTGCAGGAATTCAAGGAGTACATAGAAACTGAAGGACTGAAACCTGAACAAGTGTTTAATTGTGATGAAACAGGCCTGTTTTGGAAGAAAATGCCAAGCAGGACCTACATTACTCAGGAGGAAAAGGCACTCCCAGGACATAAGCCTATGAAAGACAGGCTTACTCTGTTGATGTGTTCCAATGCTACTGGTGATTGCAAAGTGAAGCCTTTATTAGTGTATCACTCTGAAACTCCCAGACCGTTCAGGCAAAAGAATGTCCTCAAGGAAAATTTGTGTGTGCTGTGGAGGGCAAACAGTAAGGCATGGGTCACTAGGGACTTTTTCTATGACTGGTTACACCATGCATTTGCCCCCAATGTGAAAGATTACCTAACTGAAAAGAAATTAGAACTTAAGTGCCTCCTGGTGTTAGACAATGCCCCTGGTCATCCTACAGACGTGGCAGAGTGACTTTATGGGGACATGAAATTCATTAAGGTGAAGTTTTTGCCTCATAATACCACTCCTCTCCTGCAGCCCATGGACCAGCAGGTTATTTCAAACTTCAAAAAACTGTACACAAAAGCTCTGTTTGAAAGGTGCTTTGTAGTGACCTCAGAAACTCAACTGACTCTAAGAGAGTTTTGGAGAGATCACTTTAATATCCTCAATTATGTAAACCTTATAGGTAAGGCTTGGGAGGGAGTGACTAAGAGGACCTTGAACTCTGCTTGGAAGAAACTGTGGCCAGAATGTGTAGACCAAAGGGATTTTGAAGGGTTTCAGGCTAACCCTGAGAATCCTATGCCAGTTGAGGAATCCATTATGGCATTGGGAAAGTCCTTGGGGTTGGAGGTTAGTGGGGATGATGTGGAAGAGTTGGTGGAGGAGGACAATGAAGAACTAACCACTGATGAGCTGATAGATCAACTTCAACAGCAAGAGGCCAGACCTGAGGAAACTGGTTCGAAGGAGGGGAGAGAGAAATTGCCTACTACAAAGATTAAGGAAATCTGTGCAAAGTGGCTTGAAGTGCAAACCTTCATGGATGAAAATCACCCTCACACAGCTATTGCAAGCCGTGCTGATGACTATTACACTGACAATGTTGTGAAACACTTTAGGGAAGTCATAAAGGAACGAGAGGTACAGGCCACTATGGACAGATATGTTGTGCTACAGAACTCCAGTGACTCTGAAGCTGGCCCTAGTGGCATTAAAAGAAGAAGGGAAGTAACCCCAGAAAAGGACTTGACACCTCAAGTCTTAATGGAAGGGGATTCCCCTTCTAAACACTAACACTCTCTCCTCCTCCCATCCCATCAATCATCACCAGATCTTCAATAAAAGTAAGTGTCATGTAATTGTGCATGCCTTTTTCAGTTTGTGTGTATTAAAATTAATATTTCATGTGGTAAAATTTTTTTTTTTTCATACTTTGGGGTGTCTTGCACGGATTAATTTGATTTCCATTATTTCTTAAGGGGGAAAATTCATTCGCATAACGATAATTTCGCATAACAATGAGCTCTCTTGCACGGATTAATATCGCTATGCGGGGGTCCACTGTACTTTCAAATGTTGAAAAAACATAGATCTACGTTTGGACAGTTTAAGGGTTAACAGATTTTCTGCACTGTAAGCTGCTCCTCTTCTCAAGTTTCAAATCCAAACACCTCTACTTCTTTCCTTCTGTTGTCTTTTCCACATTTGCCATGAGTATAATAATTACAGGATTAAGAGTCACTTCTACATAATGTACAGGACGGCACTGCATATACAGAGCCTCTTTTCATTGTTCCACATTTCTGTTGGCTTTCAACCGAGTCGTTGTTCATTATGTTCAGTGCTTTTATTGCTTTTCCGCATGACAGTTGTATAAGGGAGGGGTGGTTGGCACCATATTTTAAGGTAAGTATTGAATGTACTGTGTATTTTACTTTATTATCTGTTTGTTTATGCCTTGAGCACTTAATACATTTCCATCCGCCAGAGATTTTCACTTACCGTATGGGGTTGGGAACTTAGAGTGGTGCAAACGAGGCCCTCCTGTATACAGTACTGTATTATGCTAAAATCATGCACTTACCACAACTACCTCAGATATACAATATATTTTCTGTATGTGATATATTCTGAAAGGGAGAATTACTAAAGGCATTAGTGATTTTTTTTTTTTTTGCTATTTATATACAATGAAGGATTTGTAGGAAGGCTCCAGAAATTTTGAAGTTCTGAGAAGCTAAGTGTAAACGTATCTTGATTAGCATTGTAGTCCTGTGCAGTACTATGCTCTGTAGAACTATGAGCATGAATAAAATGTGACTGTATTGTAGAATGCTGATGCTGTTAACCCTTAAACTGTCCAAACGTAGATCTATGTTCACGTGCGTAGCGCTCCGACCTTGATTTTCCCCACTTGAAAGCACGTAAAAAAAACGTAGATCTACATTCGGAGCCCCCCGCACGTGGACACAGATCTACATTTGGACAGTTTAAGGGTTAAAGATTAGCACAAAATCCCTGTGAAACGAAATTGCAGTTTCTGTCGAACGGCGAGCACGGGGAGTATTATGGAGATATTAAACTCTCTCAAAGCCTCTTTAAATAACATCTAACTTGAGTTTTGAGAAATAATTCCCCAAGACAAGCCACTTGAACTTAGAGAAATAATTTCCTGAGACAAGCCAGTTTTTAAATAATTTATTGATCATGACAGAATAAAGAATTTCTTTTCTAAGCAAAAGAGAACAAATCAATTTCAAAACTGAAGTACAGTCATGAATTTTGAAAAAAAAAGTCAACTGTGATTATAATAGAATCTATATTAAGATCTATAAGTATTCTGTTTTCATTTGTTCTTATTATGTTGTTGCTATATAAGAATGTACTAATCTGGTAGAAATTAGCATATTCCATACTCTCTTATATGAATACAAGTCTTGCCTCACATTTTGTATTCAAGAACGGTAAAATGTTTTATATTCAAGAACGGTAAAATGTTTTATATTCAAGTATGGTAAAATGTTTTATATTCAAGAACGGTAAAATGTTTTATATTCAAGAATGGTAAAATGTTTTATATTCAAGAACGGTAAAATGTTTTATATTCAAGAACGGTAAAATGTTTTATATTCAAGAATGGTAAAATGTTTTATATTCAAGAATGGTAAAAAAATTATATTAAAAAACGGTAAAATATTTTATATTCAAGAACGGTAAAATATTTTATATTCAAGAACGGTAAAATGTTTTGGCCTTCTTAAATTTAAAAATCTTAGTGAATAATAAAATTTACATATATAAAAAATTTAAATAATTATTAACCCTTTCACTGTTGGTCCTATAATATTATGTCTTGCCAGCCAATGTCGGTCTTGTAATAAAATGCCAAAATTCTAGTGACTTCCAATCTTGCGGGAGAAAGCTGGTAGGCCTACACATGAGAGAATAGGTCTGAGTGGTCAGTGTGTGCAGTATCAAAAAAATCCTGAACACACACAGTGCATAATGAGAAAAAAAAACTTTGTGTTTTTCATTTAAAACAGCGTCTTTGCTGTGTATTTTCGTATGGTATTTATGGTTGTATTCTCGTTTTCTTGGTCTCATTTGATTGCTAGGAAGATATATTACAGAATTAGAGATGATTTTGAATGGTTTATGGACTAAAAGTATTTTGAAATTGAGCTTAAAGTAGCGAAAATGTTCGATTTTTGCCGATGTTCAAGAGTAAACAAATCACGTCATGCGCCCAATACATGTCAACTAGTGGGTCTAATATGCTTTCACAAATGCGTTGATATTATTTATATAATTTTTACAATTATGCAGTAGTCTGCATAACAATAAATCTTCTATTGTTTGTGTGAATAAAAATTCAAACTGGAAAGCAAGCATAATATATGAGGGGGCCTAGAGACATGACTAATGCAGAGAGAAAATGTTATTTTAGTGCCAGGAATGTTTGTATTGTTAATTCTAGCCCCTATTTTGAAATTGGCCTTATTTGAGTTGTGTATGAAATTGACCAAATTGCCAATTTCTGATCACTTTACTGGGTAGTTGAAATCAGTAAGTTGGTGGTTTCTTGTACTCAGTTGATAGAACAAAACGAGTTCTAGCAAAATAGTTATGAGTTTTGTTGACTAGAACAATGAAATTGGCCGAAAATAGGGCTCAAAGTGGACAAAATCACCGATGCGTAAATATCGCCAAGACTGCTAACTTTGCAAGAGCGTAATTCCATAAGTTTTCCATCATCAGGAAAAAATGGTCTATCATTTCATAACAAAGTTATTTTTTCTGAAAATTCTTCGAAACTGAGAGCAAGTCTGTAAACAACGATCTCAACAGTGAAAGGGTTACAGTTACTGATTTTATTTTGACTTTGATACAATTATTATTTATCACTGCAGTTAAAGTACGATATATCTTAAATAAAAAATATTTTTTTTTAAATTACTGTAGTTGCCAATTATTATTACCAGTATTGTAATTTTAACTATTAAAATGTTTTAAAATAGTGAAAATAGTTTAAAAATAATAAATATGGCCTGTCTCAATGCTCAAAGTACAACTTTTTAATCGAAGAACAAGATGCTTATAAACAGGTGGTCCTTGACTTACTATAGGGTTATGTTCCGATGGACCTACTGTAAGTCAAAAATATCCTAAGTCAAAAATATCATGAGTCGAAAGTATCATTAAGTCAAAAATATTGTAAGTTAAAAATACATTGTAAGTCGAAAATGAATATATGCTAAACAAATAATTATTGTACCTAAATACCAGTATTGAGAAGTAAATAAATAAATAAAAGTTAAGGACTTGCAGCCTTCATGCTGGGTGATTATCTTAAGTTTCCTCTCTAAAGTAATTGCATTTGCGCCACTGTAGAGTCGAAACATTGTAAGTTGAACCATTGTAAGTCAAGGAGCACCTGCACTTGCTATCAACATGTTCCAAGGAACAAACAGGGCCCTTGTTGAACACTGTACATGAAGGTCATCTGAACCTTTTAATCGATGGAAATGGATCTAACAATAATGTACAAGTTGAGCTCGAGGCAGTTCTAGGAAGACTTGTCACTTTCTTCCTCTGAGTCGTCTTCGTCATGGTGGTGAGTGACTCGCTTCGGCGTCTCGGCTCTGGTGTGTGGGACTAGTGAGTCAGCTTTCTCTAACACCTGAACAAGAGAGAAAGGATGGTGAATTCTCAATGAACAGTACAGCCTCTCCTCACTTAGCGATGTACTTGTTTAATGGTTCAACTTATCAGTCTTTTTATTACTCTACTTATTTTTGAGGATGTGTGTCTGTAATTACCTGTTTATATCTACAAGAGCAAAGCTCATGATGTACTGTCTTCAGCCCGTCGTAAGCCTCAGGCTTACGACGGGCTCTCTAACCAGTATTTATACCTAAATAATGTACATGTATATTAGAACTATTTTCTCTATTCTGTTTATTCAATATGCAGTACACTACTGTATAAACATTTAAAAATACAGTGGCCCCCTGTTTAACGATATTTTTTCATTCCAGAAGTATGTTCAGGTGCCAGTACTGACCGAATTTGTTCCCATAAGGAATATTGTGAAGTAGATTAGTCCATTTCAGACCCCCAAACATACACGCACTTACATAATTGGTCGCATTGGGAGGCGATTGTTAAGCGGGGGTCGACTGTATACCAGAAATGTTATAAATGGTGCAAAGGTAACATTAAAACAATATCAAAGATGGTTGACACAAACCCACTACCATTATAGCATGCTCCTCACTTAGTGACTAATTTGTTTAAAGACATGGTCTTAGGAATGGAACTCCATCGCTGAGGAGAGGTTGTATTGTTGTTTTCAACAAGCAGGCCGTCTCCCACTGAGGGCTTCTTATAATATCAGCTAAAACTGACTATAGTAATTTGCCTACAATTGAGGTCAGGCTTATTGGGTGGTAACTAGATGGTAATGACTTGTCTCCTGCTTTAAAAATGGCAAGGTGACAAAGAGAAAAACGTAAGTTAACGGAGCTTGTTGATATTTTGTAAAAGTAGCATTCACAACTGAACAAAGGTAATTGTTTTATTATTAACACATCAGCCGTTTCCCACTGAGGCAGGGTAACCCGAAAAGGTAATTACTTTCATTAGTGATTTACACTTGCACTCCAAATTAGGTACAGTGGACCCCTGCATACCGTACGCATCACATAACGTTCAATCCGCATACCGCTCGCTTTTATCGCAAAAATTTTGCCTCGCATACCGCTCAAAAACCCGCTCACCGCTCTTCGTCCGAGACGCGTCCAATGTGCGCCCTTAGCCAGCCTCACATGTGCCGCCGGTGGCATTGTTTACCAGCCAGCCTCCGCGGTAACATCCAAGCATACAATCGGAACATTTCGTATTATTACAGTGTTTTTGGTGATTTTATCTGCAAAGTAAGTGACCATGGGCCCCAAGAAAGCTTCTAGTGCCAACCCTACAGCAATAAGGGTGAGAATTACTATAGAGATGAAGAAAAAGATCATTGATAAGTATGAAAGTGGAGTGCGTGTCTCCGAGCTGGCCAGGTTGTATAATAAACCCCAATCAACCATCACTACTATTGGTGGTACTGCTGCTGCTGCTGTAGCACCATTGTTGGTGTGGCTTATTGAGAATACCAAGAAACAATTAACCCCAGAGGATTTGCCACCCAGGATAACCCAAAAAAGTCAGTGTCATCGAAGACTAACTTATTTCCATTGGGGTCCTTAATCTTGTCTCCCAGGATGCGACTAACACCCAGGTGAACAGGGAAAAATGCCTGGAACTAGTGCTCATATTGGTGAATTTAAAGCCAGCAAAGGTTGGTTTGAGAGATTTAAGAATCGTAGTGGCATACACAGTGTGATAAGGCCTGTTCTGGAAGAAAATGCCAAACAGGACCTACAGTACTCAGGAGGAAAAGGCACTCCCAGGACACAGTGTCTCATCAGTCATTGCTGCATCTTCAATAAAGGTAAGTGTCATTTATTCTTCATTTAGTAGACTAGTACATGCACAATATATATTGTGCATGTACTACTCTACTATTGTGCATGTATCCTTCTCTTTGTGTGTAGGAAAATGTATATTTCATGTGGTAAAATTTTTTTTTTCATACTTTTGGGTGTCTTGCACGGATTAATTTGATTTCCATTATTTCTTATGGGGAAAATTCATTCGCATACCGATCATTTCGCATAACAATGAGCCCTCTTGCACGGATTAAAGTCGCTATGCGGGGGTCCACTGTAATTATAATCATAAATGAAGTAGTCACACCCAAAATTAGGTTCAATTATAATAAAAAATCGTACCTGTAACTCTCATGGGAGGTCACCTGATGCCAGTGAAGAGCTTTTCATCTAAGGAACTGGAACTAATTTTCCCTTCCTTGTATTAAACCTGATTACCTCTCATTTCCCCTAGGACTGTATGACCCCTCTGGGTCATACAGTCTGAATGCCTTCCATTACCCCCACCCTACAGGCACTGGATAATCCCTAAGGGTTTAGTGCTCCCTCATGATAATAATAATCCACTCCTTCCTTCAGAGTGCAGGCACTGACCTTCCCACCTTCACGTGGGAAGGTCAGACCAGTGGAAATGGAACTGCAAATATTTTTTTTTTTTAACATGTTGGCTGTTTCCCACCTATGGAGGGTGACCTAAAAAGAAAGAAAAAACTTTCATCATTCAACACTTTCACTATCACACACACATAATCACCGTCTTTGCAGAGGTGCTCAGATATGACAGCTTAGATGTCACTCCATACTGCCAATATCCCAAACCCCTCCTTTAAAGTGCAGGCATTGTACTTCCCATTTCCAGGACTCAATGATTGGCTAACTGGTTTCCCTGAATCCCTTCATAAAATATTACCCTGCTCACACTCCAACAACTCGTCAGGTCCCAAAAACCATTCACTCCTATCTAACACGATCATGTATACTTGCTGGAAGTCCAAGCCCCTCGCCCACACCTCCTCCTTTACCCCCTGCAAATATATCTCGTGTTAATGGTCAAAGGTATACTACCCCCTTAAACCCCAGGAATACTCATCATCACAATGTTACCCACAGTGATTGGTTAACACTCAGTACCTATTTAATGATAGGTGAAAAGGGGCATCATATGCAAAAAGACATGAGCACATCACCTTCCCCATTACTAAACCTGGGTCCTTCTATTATGAGCTGAAGGTACTACCAGTGATTTACTATATGTAGTACTCAAGATCTTACCCTAATCTTTTGCCTCTTGGTCTGTAGGTTGTCTGGACTGTCTACTTGTATACTGGAGGCTCTTGAGCGCGTCGAGACTGGTCCATCCCCGACCTGGAACCTCTGCTCGTGGGCAACTGTTGATTCATGAGGCATCTGCAATGGCAAGCAACAGTGATTCATGAGACTGCAACACTGATTCACTATACTGCAACACTGATTCACTAAACTTCAACAATGATTCACTATACTTTAACACTTGTCCTGTTTCCTGACAAACCTTATCTAATTTAACCTAGCTGGGTCATCACATGACTAAGACCCACGTCAGGAAACATTTGTCTTGTTTCCTGACAAACCTAACCTCTGTACACAATTGTCTCATGCTGAAATATATCTCTGTCTGTGTACACTCACCAGCATGGCGGGGGCACGGAACATGTAGCTGAAGGGATAGTAGATCAGGTTGAGAAGTGTAGATGCATACACATCAGCGTATCTTGCTACCTGCGTACCAAAGCAAAGAGAAACGTCAACCAATAACATATATATAACCATTTGCTACATTAGTGTGCTGTGACTACTTGCGGCAGACAAACCTGTGCCTGGATTATAAGTACAAGTTCGTGTATAATACACAAATAACCTGCACATAGTGAGAGAGGAGCTTATGACGATGTTTCGGTCCAACTTGGACTACTTACAAATCACACTAACAGAAAGGAGAGAAGAAGGGCGTATATTTAGGCCAGAAGACAGGGACGGGACAAGAGAGGTAATAGAGGAAGATGAGAAGTAGTAGTAGTGGCGGCGGTGGCAGCAGCAGCAGTAGTAGTAGTAGTAGTAATAGTAGCAGTAGTAGAGGAGTCAAAGACTAAGGAAGTCCATGCTTATCATTCACAAGAATGATGTATGTAAACTACATTTTGATTATCAAAGAGAAAGAAATAAAGATATATTGTATTATTACTCACCTGGGAGCCAAGTTTACCCAGTCAACAATATGCTACTTATTTATAAATTAGACACATGTGCAACACTTGGGTATCTTTAATGAGGAAATGTTTCGCCACACAGTGACTTCATCAGTCCATAGAGGCTCAGGTGGTCTGGTGGTTAACGCTCTCGCTTCACACGGCGAGGGCCTGGCTTCGATTCCCAGCCAGAGTAGAAACATTGGACATGTTTCTTTCCACCTGTTGTCTATGTTCCCCATCAGTAAAATGGGTACCTGGGTGTTAGTGGACTGGTGTGGGTGGCATCCTGGGTGTTAGTGGACTGGTGTGGGTGGCATCCTGGGTGTTAGTGGACTGGTGTGGGTGGCATCCTGGGTGTTAGTGGACTGGTGTGGGTGGCATCCTGGGTGTTAGTGGACTGGTGTGGGTGGCATCCTGGGTGTTAGTGGACTGGTGTGGGAGGCATCCTGGGTGTTAGTGGACTGGTGTGGGTGGCATCCTGGGTGTTAGTGGACTGGTGTGGGTGGCATCCTGGGTGTTAGTGGACTGGTGTGGGTCACATTCTGGGTGTTAGTGGACTGGTGTGGGTCACATTCTGGGTGTTAGTGGACTGGTGTGGGTCACATCCTGGGTGTTAGTGGACTGGTGTGGGTGACATCCTGGGTGTTAGTGGACTGGTGTGGGTGGCATCCTGGGTGTTAGTGGACTGGTGTGGGTCACATCCTGGGTGTTAGTGGACTGGTGTGGGTGGCATCCTGGGACACTGACCTAATTTGCCCAAAATGCGGAGCATAACAAGGGACTTTCCATATAGTAGTATGTCACTGTTGTCAGCTAGGACTGTATACCTTGTACATGTACTTGTAGTAAATAAAGATATTATTATTATACAAAGGAGATTATTATTATAATAAAAAAGAAGCGCTAAGCCACAAGGACTATACAGCGCTGCAGGGCAGGAAGGAAGCGAGGGCATCAGGTGGCAAAAGGGAGATGGATGAGTAATAGGTTACGGATAACAGCGGGGTAGTGGATGGTGAAAGGGTAAAGGGCAGCAAGAGACTGAACTAGAAAGGGCTGAGGGGAGTGCGAAAAGTATCATCAGAGTTTGTGGAGTAAATCAGTCGTTGTCAAGAAGTCAATGAGAGAGTCAGTATTAAAGGAGGGTCCATCAGCAAGAAGGGAAGGTAAAGAGAGAGTAGTAGAACGAAGACGACGTTGGAGGTAAATTCTGCGTGCTCGTTGATAGAGAGGGCAGTCTAACAGAATGTGGCTAATCGATACTGGAACTTGACACTGCTCACAGAGAGGAACAGGGTGCCTCTCCATGAGATACCCATGAGTAAGACGAGTGTGGCCAATGCGAAGGCGGGAGAGAGTGGTCTCCCAACCTCGGCACTGATGACAAGAAGACGGCCAGTAACCTATGCTCGGTTTAATAGTATGAAGTTTGTTACCGAGCAGAGTTGACCAACGTTGTTGCCAACGGGTGCGAAGGTGGGTAGCTATTGCAGCAAAATAGTCCAGAAATGGAACACCTCGATAGGAAATTGGTAGGTCATGTACTGCTGACCGCGCAGCAGTGTCTGCCTGTTCATTGCCCTGTACGTCGACATGACCAGGGACCCAACAAAAAACAACGCGCAGCAGTGTCTGCCTGTTCATTGCCCTGTACGTCGACATGACCAGGGACCCAACAAAAAACAATATCTTTATGTTTGGTAGAGATACGGCGTAGCCAAAGTTGGATACGAAGAACGAGGGGATGAGATGTATCAAATTTTCGTATAGCCTGTAGAGCACTAAGGGAGTCTGAGACTACTACAAATGATGACACAGGCATAGATGCGATACGAATAAGTGCTGCAAGAATGGCATACAGTTCAGCAGTAAAAATGCTAGCTGAAGATAGTAAATGCCCCCGCACGACGCTGTCCGGAAACACTGCTGCGAATCCGACGCCGTCTGACGACTTAGAGCCATCTGTGTACACAGCGGTGGCATGAGAATGGGAGTGGAAGTGATCAAGAAAAAGAGAGCGGGAAGCCACCGTAGGCAGTTGAGCTTTCGAGCAAGGGAGTGAGAAAGAACTGACCTGAACAGCTGGAACTTCCCAGGGGGGTAGGGAAAAGTGAGATGCTACATGAACATATAAAGGTGGTAACTGAAGGGAAGACCAGAGTGAATGTAGGCGAAGAGAAAAGGGATGGAGCAAACAGGGGCAGCGAACGAATAAAGAATGTCTACTAATATCTGTGACCATTCTATAAATGGAAGGATTGTGTAGATCGTGAGAGCGTACATAGTAGCGAAGGCAATGGGCATCACGGCGATCAGACAAGGATGGAACATTCGCTTCTGTATAGAGGCTCTCAACAGGGGAAGAGCGAAAAGCACCAAGGCACAAACGTAATCCTTGGTGATGGATAGAGTTAAGGCTAGAGAGAGTAGCAGGAGAGGCCGCGGAATAAATCTGGTCACCATAATCGAGTTTCGATAAAACGAGGGCTGAATGTAGGCGAAGCAGAGTTCGACGATCAGCTCCCCAGGAAAGATGAGCAAGGGTTTTAAGAAGGTTTAGCCGGCTGTGACAAGTTGCCTTCAGAGAGGTAATGTGAGGTTTCCAGGATAACCGACGGTCAAAGAGAAGGCCTAGAAACCTGACTGTATCACGTTCGGGGATACGGGAGCCATAGAGATACAAAGGATGATCGGAGATAACAGAGCGTCTAGTGAAAGTAATTTGGTGAGTTTTGGTACTTGAAAATTTAAACCCATGCGTGGTGGCCCAAGTGGAAACACGGTCGACCGCATGCTGGAGAGAAACTGCAATAAGATGACAGTCAGCGCCTGCACAAGCAATAGCGAAGTCATCAACATAGAGTGACGACCAAATATTGGGTGGAAGAACAGAGGCCAAATCATTTATAGCAAGGAGAAACAGTGTTGTGCTTAGAACACATCCCTGAGGGACACCTTCAGCTTGGACGAAGTCCGGGGAAAGAACATTATTGACTCGAACACGGAAATGTCTGTCAGTTAAAAAGTTCTTAAGGATGGTAGATTGCCTCGGAGGCCTAAGGAATGGGCCTGGGCCAAAATATTATACCTCCAAGTTGTGTCATATGCCTTCTCAAGGTCAAAAAATATGGCAATAACTGAGTGATTATTCGCAAAGGCATTACAAACATACGTATCCAAGCGTAGTAAGGGGTCTATGGTAGAACGACCCTAACGAAAGCCATATTGACTAGCGGAGAGACTGTTGTGTGTCTCTAAATACCACATTAAACGTCGATTTACGAGACGTTCCATCACTTTGCAAACTGCACTAGTAAGAGCGATGGGGCGATAGTGGGAGGCATCATGTCCTGTAGTACCCGGTTTGCGGAAAGGGAGAACAATGGCAGATTTCCACAGCTGGGGAAGAACTCCTTGTGCCCAAATAAGATTGAAGAGGTGTAAGAGGACTACAAGGGCTGACTGATGTAAATGTTGTAACATACGAATATGAATGTCGTCAGGCCCAGCTGCCGATGATCGGCAAGCTGAGAGCGTTGCCTCCAGTTCTTGAAGTGTAAAAGGCACATTATACTGTTCTTCTCTGAGAGAAGAAAAGTCCAAGGGTACTAACTCTCTGGCTGACTTTGAGGAAAGAAACGAGGGGCATAGATGGAGCCCTCGGGAAATACGGACCAGATGTGTGCCAAGTTCAATAGCAACGTCGAGAGGGTTTGCTACATCAACACCAGCGACCCGTAGAACAGGAGCCGGGTCAGGAGAGTATTTACCACTCAATTTCCTCACTTTTTTCCAGACTGCACTCATAGAAGAAGCAGAGGTGATGGTGGAAACATAGTCTCGCCAACAAGTGCGTTTAGCTTCACGGATGACACGGCGAGCGATCGCACGCTTCTGCTTAAAATCAAGAAGTCTCTCAGCGGTTCTATTGTACCGGTACCTGCCCCATGCAGCACGTTTCAAACATACTGCACGAGCACAAGCAGGAGACCACCAAGGCACGCACTTCTGAGAATGCCTGCCTGAGGTTTGGGGTATAGAATGAGAAGCTGCGGTATAAACTGACGTCGAGAAGATGTGTAGGAGCTCATCAATGGAGGATGAAGAAGGAACCTCACTAAAAGCAGTGAGGTGTGAGTAAAGATCCCAATTTGCCCGATCAAATTGCCAGCGAGGGCTACGGAAAGGTGGTGAATAGGAAGGAGAAGTAAGAATGATCGGAAAATGATCGCTGTCATGTAAGTCTGGTAGAACAGACCAGGTGAAGTCTAGTGCAGTGGAGGAAGAGCAGACTGATAGATCGATGCAAGAGAGAGTATGAGTACGAGGATCAAAATGGGTAGGAGTACCCGAATTTAAAACATGGAGGGGGTGAGAGGCGAGAAAAGCCTCCAACTGGATGCCACGTGAGTCACAATGAGACCCCCCCCCCAGAGGAAATGGTGGGCATTAAAATCACCAAGTAACAGAAGTGGTGGTGGTAAGGATGAAACAAGAAAGGCAAAGTCTGGGATAGAAAATGCTCAAGAAGGAGAGAGATATAAAGAACATATTGTAAACCACTTATTCAAGTGGATACGGGCTGCAGTGTAATGCAGCGAGGTATGGACAAATAGTTGACAGTACGGAATATCATTGCGTAGAAGAAGGGCACTTTCATTAAAGGTCCCATCTGAGAAAGGATTCGAAGAATACAATAAATTATAGGTTGGAAAACAGCCGAGTGTAATTTTGGTTCTTGTAAGCAAGCACCAACAGGGGAAAACCTGGAAAGCAACATCTGAAGCTCACCCCGATTACCCCTGAGGCCGCGGATATTCCACTGTAAATAGGCCATGATTGGCGATGAAGAAAATATCAGGAATCTGTAGGTAAAGGCACCTACGGACTAGAGGGGTTAGAAAAGTCAACGTGTGGTGGCATTGGAAGACATTCAAGTAGCGAAGGAACGGAGCATTGCGAAGAATGGGGTTGTGAAGATGGAGGAGAGGGAAGAGAAGGAACAGGAAGTGAATCAGTGTCCATTGAAGGTTTAGTCTCTGCAATATATTCTGAAATGGCTTTAAGTGTTTCTGAATTCAAAGATGTACGGGAGACCATATTGGAGATAGAAGGAGGAGGGTGAGTAAAGATTGGGACAGTAATGGACTGTACCAAAGTAGAGGGGGAGGGAAGAGTGTAAGGGACTGGAGATGAAGTGTAGGGGGGGACAGAAACCTGGGAGGTGGCAGAAGAGGGAGAAACTTGGGAGGGGACGGGGGGGGAAGGCATAGTACGAGGAGGAGGGTGAATCTCCACACTTGTAATAGAGCCAGAGAGAGGGGAAGAACTAGGTACAGAGACTGGAAAGGTAAAGTGTGGAGGTGGAAGGGGCAAAGAAGATTTGAGCAATGTGGATTTTTTGGACTTCTGAGTAGAGGGGCGATTGGTATTAGGTGTCGTACGAGGTCTTGTCGATACTGGGGCTTGTGAGGAAGGACGCGAAGATGTGAGAACAGACTGAGTTGTAGTCGGGACGTCAGAGCCAAGGACAGCAAAAGGATTAGATGCCGTAGTGGCTATGGGAGGGGTAACAACAGAGGAGGCTGCAGAAGATGGGACCCCAGAAGTGGGGGGATGTTTGGAAACACGAGAATAAGAAACACGGGGTAGTCTCCCTTGGAGGCGGAGATGAGTAACTGCCAAAGCATAAGGGAGACCTTCTGCCTCTTTGAGGCAACGGATTTCACGTTCATTTAAGTAGACCTGGCAACGGCGGGAGTACGAAGGGTGAGCTTCATTACAATTAAGGCAAAATGGAGGTTGACTGCAAGATGTATTAGAATGGTCGTCGGCACCACAGACTGGGCATTCGGCCATAGATCTGCAATATTTCGCTGGGTGACCAAAACGCCAGCAATTTCTACATTGTTGCAGTGTAGGTATCACCTTTCGAACTTGTAACCGATGTCCCGCGACATATACAGAGGACGGGAGTTCTCGGCTGTCAAAAGTTAAACGAGCCACATTGCAAGGGTAACGTCTCCGCCCCCGGGCAGGAAGGACATAAGTGTCTACTTTGAGGATTGGGAGATCCTGGAGTTCCAGCTGTTCAAAAATGTCATTGCCACATGACTGGAAATTCTGTTGGACTATGGTATGGGGCAGAATGACAGTACCACTACAAGAATTGAGAGAAAGATGTTTTTCAATAGTGATAGGAGTAGTATCGATATTCGAAAGGAGAGAAAGATCATGAGCTTGGGTAGCATTCTGGACAGTGATGATGCGCATACCGCTCTTGAGAGCATGAAATAAAATAATATAACAATATAAGATGAGGCAGTGTCTATACACTATACAGCCTCTCCTCACTTAGTGACATACTCATTTACCGATGACTCGGACTTGTAAACTCTTCCAGTAGTTTACCACAAACAGTGGTTAAACTACTGAAAGAGGATCCTCCAGGAGGTAGTGTGTACCACTGCGACAGCAAGTGCAGAGGTTAGTCTTTAATTAAGTTTGAAACAGGGTTTTGTGTATGCACATATCTAACTGTTTGTAACAAAAAAAATCAACAAATCTCCAGGTAAATGAAGGAAAACTACAACAGCAATTTATTTGGCATTTGGAAATGCTTTGATATTCAATGAATAAATGTGCTCTTTCAAAGCCCTGAAAAAATTCTTACTTTTTTAAACACACTGGCTGTCTCCCACCCAGGCAGGGTGACCCGAAAAAGAAGAAACAAAAGTTCTCTTTTTACATTCAGTAATGTGTACAGGAGAAGGGGTTACTAACCCCTTGCTCCTGACATTTTAGTCGCCTCTTACGACACACATGACTTACGGAGGAAGAATTCTGTTCCACTTCCCCATGGATATATGTATGTAATGAATATAGTAATTATTATTATCATTATATTTATTATTATATCTCCATGGGGAAGTGAAGCAGAATTCTTCGTCCATAAGCCATGCGTGTCGTAAGAGGCGACTAAAATGTCAGGAGCAAGGGGCTAGTAACCCCTTCTCCTGTATACATTACTGAAGTTAAAAAGAGAAACTTTAGTTTTTCTTTTTGGGCCACCCTGCCTGGGTGGGATATGGCTAGTTTGTTGAAAGTTTATTATTTTAATCATGGGCAAATGATAAAACTGGAAGAGTTATATAGCATCTGAGAAAGGGACGATAATCAGCTTGCTATGAGCAAAGATAACAATGATTCTTGGCCCACGAGCTCTGTACTACGTTTAATATACACCTTTGAAGGAATTACAGACAATGAAAGGAAATCCAGTGCAACTTACAAAAAAATTCCTGTCAATTGCTACCAAAGGCTTGTGTGTGTTCACTTAGTTATTCACATTAAAACTAGAAAAATATTAAAGCCTTGAGTTAAGGACTAACAAGGAGGAGTGGGTGGCTGGTAATGGCAGGTATGGATAGAAATGATGTTATTTTGTAGTGGTCGCAACAATAAACAATTCTGTAACCAATGGAATTCGTTCACTGTTTCCTAATCAACTGACCCAGAGGAATTTCCCGCACTTCCAGTCTGTTAAAGCGAGGTTTCCTGACAAGATAGTGTAAATGACCCTTACATGCAGTAGAAACTTTAATTAACCACATCATTAGCCATATTAAAATTTTCTTTAATAAAGATATCTAACATATCTATATGGGAAAGTGGATAACTAAATTAATATAATTATTAATAAAACAATCCAGTAGATATACAGTGTTATTGAAACTCACTTGTGTAGAGAAATGAGTCTGTCTAGAGCCAGATCTGAAGACTGAGCCCAGCATGCCGTAACTCAGATCCATCTCGTGGGTAACCTCTTTGATGGCTGATCTAACCTTAGTTAGATCTGGTCGCTCATATGTGCTAGAGTCCAAGTTCCTAGGATAAATTATTATTATTATTATTGCATTTTGTATAAACCCTTTTGGGGTTTCGGCTGTACTAGTACGGCTTACGTGTCAGGGTTTTTGACGTACTAGTATGCATAAATTCTAGCACCCTCAAATCTAACAAGAGAAAGAATGGGTCTATGTGGTCAGTGTGCGCAGTATAAAAAAAATCCTGCAGCACACAGTGCGTAATGAGAAAAAAAACTTTGACCGTGTTTTTGGTTTAAAACAGCGACTTTGCACTGTATTTTCGTATGGTATTTATTGTTGTATTCTAGTTTTCCTGGCCTCATTGTATAGAATGGAAGACATATTATAGAAATTGAGATGATGTTGACTGGTTTTACAATGAAAAGTTCCTTGAAATTGAGCTCAAAGTAGCAGAAATGTTCGATTTTTACCAAAGTTCAAAAGTAAACAAATCATGCCAAGCATTCAATACATGTCAACTGGTGAGTCTAATATTCTTTCACAAGTGTGCCGATATTATTTACACCATTTCTACATTAATGCAGTAGTCTGCATAACAGTAAATCTTATTATTTTTGTGAGAATAAAAAATCAAAGTGGAAAGCAAAAGAAATGTAAGAGGGGCCTGGGGACATGACTAATGAACAGAGGAAATGTTATTTTAGTGCCAGGAATGTCTTTCTTGTTTATTCTGGACCCTATTTGGAAATTGGCATCTTTTGAAATTTGTGTGAAATTGGCAAAATTGCTAAATTCTGACCACTTTATTGGATAGTTGAAATCGGTAAATGGGTGGTTTCTTGTACTCATTCGATAGAAAAAACGGAGTTCTAGCGAAATAGTTATGATTTTTGTCGACTAGTACACTGGAATTGGCCAAAAATAGGGCTCAAAGTGGGCAAAATCACCGATGCGTAAACATCGTCGAGACCGCTAACTTCGCGAGAGCATAATTCTGTAAGTTTTCCATCAAATTTCATACTTTTGGTGTCATTATGATTGGGGAAAGATTCTCTATCTTTTCACAAGAAAAAATAATTTTTTTTTTTTAAATTTTGGTGACCCTGAGAACAAGCCTCTGAGAGGGCCTGGCGACCCTCAAATGGTTAAAGCATCGGCTGTTCTTCATGGGGAAGTGGAACAGAATTCTTCCTCTGTAAGCCATGCATGTCATTAGAGGCAACTAAAATGCTGGGAGCAAGGGGCTAGTAACCCCTTCTCATGTATATATTACTAAAAGTAAAAGGAGAAACTGTTTTTCCTTTTGGCCCACCCCGCCTTGGTGGGATACGGCCTGTGTGTTGAAAGAAAGAAAAATATTGGCTGTCTCCCACTGAGGCAGGGTGGCCAGAAAAAGCAAAAGTTTTTTCTTTTTACATTTAGTAATTTAAACAAGAAGGTGTTACCAGCCCCTTGCTATCAGCATTTTATTTGCCGCTTTCGACACACATGGCTTACAGAGGAAGAATTCTTCTCCACTTCCCCATCAAGTATTATTCTTATGAGGAGCTATATCACCTAAAGAAGTTTAGCAATTAGTTTCTGAGTATATTATCATGATCGAAGAGTACTGAACTCATAGGGTAGTAGGTCATACTGCTTGGGTAATGGGAGGTAATCGGGTCTGATACAAGAAAAAGTCTGGTTAGCCAGACTTGAGTCCTGAAAATGGGAAGTACATTGCCTACACTTGAAAGGAAGGCTTTGGGATATTGAAAGTTTGGAGGGATGTCTAATCTGTCATATCTGAGCGCCTCTGCAAAAACAGTGATTATGTAATTATTATTATTATGAGTGACGGTGAAAGTGTTGAATGATGATGAAAGTTTTTCTTTTTGGGGTTTTTTTTCTTTCTTTTTGGGTCACTGCCTCTGTGGAAAACGGATGACGTGCTAAAGAACAAAACAAAAAAACAAAAACAAGAAACAGTAGAGTAGCATAAATACAGTTGTATCCCAGCTTACCATATTCAAGCTTACATGACTTGACATTTACAAAGTTGGCATTTTGGGACCAATTAATGACATATACAGTGGACCCCCGGTTAACGATTTTAATCCGTGCAAGAGGGGTAATTGTTATGCGAAATAATCGTTATGTGAATGAATTTTCCCCATAAGAAATAATGGAAATAAAATTAATCCGTGCAAGACACCCAAAAGTATGAAAAAAATTTTTTTTTACCACATGAAATGTTAATTTTAATACACACAAACTGAAAAAGGCATGCACACTTACATGACACTTACTTTTATTGAAGATCTGGTGATGATTGATGGGATGGGAGGAGGGGAGAGCATTATCTTCTTACTGTTTAGAAGGGGAATCCCCTTCCATTAGGACTTGAGGTAGCAAGTCCTTTTCCGGGGTTACTTCCCTTCTTCTTTTAATGCCACTAGGACCAGCTTGAGAGTCACTGGACCTCTGTCGCACAACAAATCTGTCCATAGAGCTCTGTACCTCCCGTTCCTTTACGATTTGTCTAAAATGGGCCACAACATTGTCATTGAAATAGTCACCAGCACGGCTTGCAACAGCTGTGTCAGGGTGATTTTCATCCATAAAGGTTTGCAGTTCAACCCACTGTGCACACATTTCCTTAATTTTTGAAGTAGGCACAATGGATTCCACAACTGGCATAGGCTTCTCAGGGTTAGCCCCAAACCCTTCAAAATCTTTCTTAATTTCCATACTAATTCTCACCCTTTTTACCACAGGGTTGGCACTAGAAGCTTTCTTGGGGCCCATGGTCACTTATTTTCCAGAAACAGCACCGAAAACACTGTAATAATACGAAATATTCCGATTGTATGCTTGGATGTTACCGCGGAGGCTGGCTGGTAAACAATGCCACCGGCGGAACATGTGAGCGCGTCTCGGAAGAAAATCGGTAAGCGGGTTTTTAAGCGGTATGTGAGGCGAAATTTTTGCAATTAAAGTAAGCGGTATGCGAAATAATCGCTATGTGATGCCATCGTTATGCGGGGGTCCACTGTATTAACAAGTGACTGTCCCTTCCAATGGCAGGACTAATGTCTTTCTTAATCTTAGTCGCCTTTGTATGGATTCTAACTCCTTCTCCTTTCAAGATAAATTTTATTCTCAAACCTTTGGTGTTGTTATGGGTTCTCCTCTGTCTCCCGTTCTTGCTAATCTTTACGTGGAATACTACAAAATTATTTATAATTTTGTTGGGGATGAATTATATATGTTTTAGAGATGTAATAGATGTGAAAATCTAGATATCCATGGATGTGGATGTGTATGAGGATGTCTTATTTACTTATTTTGCAGATGCGGATATCTGTTTAGAGTAAAATGCAAATGCGGATGTAGGAAACTGTGTGGATGTTCCACGGATGTGGATATCTGATACATCTCTACTAGGCAGTAGAGATGTATCAGATATCCATGGATGCGGATGTGTATGAGGATGTTTTACTTATTTTGCGGATGCAGATATCTGTTTGAAGTAAAATGTGGATGCATATGTAAGAAATTGTGTGGATGTTCCACGGATGTGGATATCCGATACATCTCAAATATGCTTTTCTTGGTTTATTTTCTATCAGATGCATATGTACTTTGCGTAACATTTTATGTATGTAGAGAGAACTCACATTTGCTTGGTAGAGAATTATTAAAAAATTATGGGCTAATAATTATGATTTTCCTAAGAATGAATTATATAAATTATAGATAAGAAGAAAACAGCATTGCAGTAGGCCTCTTGGGGCATGCTATTCAAGGCCTACTCTCAGTTACTTAAACACAGGGCCAGGAGCTGTGACTTGACCCCTGCAACCACAACTAGGTGAATACAAGTGTATTATTGAGGTAGTGCTTTTTAGATACCAGGGAAGCAGTACTGTTATGTAGGTGCTACCAACAGTGTTGGTGCTACCAACAGTGTTGGTGTTACCAACACTGTTGGTGTTACCAACAGTGTTGGTGCTACCAACAGTGTTGGTGCTACCAACACTGTTGGTGCTACCAACAGTGTAGATACAACTAACAGCCATTAACCCTTAAATGGTCCAAACGTATATATACGTTTTTTCAACATCTGAAAGTATGTAAAAAAATGTAGATGATCTTTTTTGTTTTACATTTGAAAATGTGAGTGGTGCGTTGAGGTATATGTGGAGTCAAAAAACGTTATCTATGGAGGCAAAGAAGGGAATGTATGAAAGTATAGTGGTACCAACACTCTTATATGGATGTGAAGCTTGGGTGGTAAATGCAGCAACGAGGAGACGGTTGGAGGCAGTGGAGATGTCCTGTTTAAGGGCAATGTGTGGTGTAAATATTATGCAGAAAATTCGGAGTGTGGAAATTAGGAGAAGGTGTGGAGTTAATAAAAGTATTAGTCAGAGGGCAGAAGAGGGGTTGTTGAGGTGGTTTGGTCATTTAGAGAGAATGGATCAAAGTAGAATGACATGGAAAGCATGTAAATCTATAGGGGAAGGAAGGAGGGGTAGGGGTCGTCCTCGAAAGGGTTGGAAAGAGGGGGTAAAGGAGGTTTTGTGGGTGAGGGGCTTGGACTTCCAGCAAGCGTGCATGAGCGTGTTAGATAGGAGTGAATGGAGACGAATGATACTTGGGACCTGACGATCTGTTGGAGTGTGAGCAGGGTAATATTTAGTGAAGGGATTCAGGGAAACCGGTTATTTTCATATAGTCGGACTTGAGTCCTGGAAATGGGAAGTACAATGCCTGCACTTTAAAGGAGGGGTTTGGGATATTGGCAGTTTGGAGGGATATGTTGTGTATCTTTATATGTATATACTTCTAAACTGTTGTATTCTGAGCACCTCTGCAAAAACAGTGATAATGTGTGAGTGTGGTGAAAGTGTTGAATGATGATGAAAGTATTTTCTTTTTGGGGATTTTCTTTCTTTTTTTGGGTCACCCTGCCTTGGTGGGAGACGGCCAACTTGTTGAAAAAAAAAAAAAAAAAAATTGAAAATGTGTAAAAAAAAGTAGATCTACTTTTGTAGCAATACGAATTTGAACGTCGATCTGTTTGGACCATTTAAGGGTTAATAAAGAGTGCTACTGCTAAACCATTGCATTCCTAAATACGAGCAGAGCAGTGAGAAGGGGAGAGAGAGGGTGACAATGCAACAGTGTCCCGCCCTGACATATACGCCTCGCCTTATGGTGGCTCGACTTAAGATATTTCGACTTTACAATGGTCCGATGTAATGTCAAACTTTTTTTTTTTTGGTACTGCACAGTACTGTACATTTATTAATATGGTAAACTTGTATTAATTTATTTATTTTTCAATATTGGTGTTTAGTAGTTACAGTAATTATTTGTTTATTTACACATTTAGTGACAGTAGTTATTTATTTACTTATTTATTTACAGTACAGTGCCTGCACTCTGAAGGAGGGGTGTTAATGTTGCAGTTTAAAAACTGTAGTGTAAAGCACCCTTCTGGCAAGACAGTGATGGAGTGAATGATGGTGAAAGTTTTTCTTTTTCGGGCCACCCTGCCTTGGTGGGAATCGGCCGGTGTGATAATAAAAAAAAAAATAATTTATTTAGCAAATCACATTCATATCCGACTTACGATGGGCTCGTCAGAATAAACCATACCACGGGTGGGGTTTGAACCCACGGTCAGAGAGTCTCAAAACTCCAGACCGTCACGTTAGCCACTGGGCCAGCTAGCTAACGCAACGGTCTGGAATTTTGAGACTGTCTGATTGTGGGTTTAAACCCCACCCATGGTATGGTTTGTTTGCAATCGTGTCATTACGATTTCGTGAGACTCGTCAGAATGTAACCCCATCGTAAGTTGAGGAGCAACTGTATTAATATTTAAGCTGTAATAATTTTGGGAAGAATTTAAAAAAGTATACAATTCTATGTGTCCCTAAATTCTGGCTTACGTAACAACTCATGAGATTATTTTTATTATCATTATATTTAGTGGGATGCCGTAAAGCAATAGGGATTATAAAACATCTTGGGAATGGTAGACAATCAGTTTTGATTTGAGGAGGAGAAGGAGGAGGAGAACTCCATTCAAATTACTGTAGATCAGTGTTTTATTAAAACTACAAGAGTTAATTTCTCAACTAACTTGTAGAGATCTCCCAGCATGACGTCTAAGTTCTGCAGTTTTGTAAAGAGCGAACACTTCTCCGTCCACACGTGAAGTTCCTGAACCAGCTCTGGCACCACTAAAAATGTCCGCCATCCACGTATTTTTTTGCTCTTTAAGATGTCGCCGAAAATGTGGTCACCAACATAGAGGACATCTTTGCCTTTGGCTCCAATAAGTTCCGTGAAGACGTCACAGCTTCCTGTAAACAAGGGCCTGACGTGATACAGTTTGTTTTTTCAACTTATTGGTCTTCTCCCACCTAGGCAGAGCAACTCAAAAAAGAAGAAAACTTTATAGAGCTTTTCTTTTATATTTAGTAATTTACATGGGAGAAGGGATTACTAGCCCCTTGTTCCCGGCAATGTAATACAATACTGTATCAAAAGAAGATATATAATTTCTACAATTTCAACTTGAATATCACATACAATAATAATCACATACAATAATACAGTATCACGTACAATAACAGAGTATCACATACAATAATAGAGTATCACATACAATAATACAGTATCACATACAATAATACAGTATCACATACAATAACAGAGTATCACATACAATAACAGAGTATCACATACAATAATACAGTATCACATACAATAATACAGTATCACATACAATAATACAGTATCACATACAATAATACAGTATCACATACAATAATACAGTATCACATACAATAATAGAGTATCACATACAATAACAGAGTATCACATACAATAATAGAGTATCACATACAATAATACAGTATCACATACAATAATACAGTATCACATACAATAACAGAGTATCACATACAATAACAGAGTATCACATACAATAATACAGTATCACATACAATAATACAGTATCACATACAATAATACAGTATCACATACAATAATACAGTATCACATACAATAATAGAGTATCACATACAATAACAGAGTATCACATACAATAATAGAGTATCACATACAATAATACAGTATCACATACAATAATACAGTATCACATACAATACTTGAACGTGTATCATATAAAACTGCCCCACAACTCCTTAATTAATACCAAGCATAGAATTCATTCAAAATCTGGTCATTCTTTTGCATGATTGTCAACATTCAGTAAGTAAGAGCAATCACTGAGGACACGGACAAACTCATATAAACAATTTAGACTTGCAACATTCCCTATTATCCACGGCTTCTGATTTCATCTGACTTCCAGGAACCTTTTATTTTTAAAAAACACCAGCTGTCTAACACCGTGGTGGGGCGACCCGAAAGACAACTCTTTCACCATCGTTCACTCCACTGTCTTGCCAGGACCCTGATCCCTGCAAATGTGGGAAAGGAAGGTGGCTCGAATCCCTTGGATAAAATGGCCTCTACTGATACGAAAGAACCCCTCTTGAAATGCATATGATGATGAAACAGCTGAACATCAACAGCATCAAAGCATTTATGGTGCATAAGGAGGAGGTGCGGGATTACCAAAACTGTTGTCCAGAGGGCTGAGGAAGGGTTGTTGAGGTGGTTCGGACATGTAGAGAGAATGGAGCGAAACAGAGTGACTTCAAGAGTGTATCAGTCTGTAGTGGAAGGAAGGCGGGGTAGGGGTCGGCCTAGGGAGGGGGTAAAGGAGGTTTTGTGTGCGAGGGGCTTGGACTTCCAGCAGGCATCCGTGAGCGTGTTTGATAGGAGTGAATGGAGACAAATGGTTTTTAATACTTGACGTGCTGTTGGAGTGTGAGCAAAGTAACATTTATGAAGGGGTTCAGGGAAACCGGCAGGCCAGACTTGAGTCCTGGAGATGGGAAGTACAGTGCCTGCACTCTGAAGGAAGGGTGTTAATGTTGCAGTTTAAAAACTGTAGTGTAAAGCACCCTTCTGGCAAGACAGTGATGGAGTGAATGATGGTGAAAGTTTTTCTTTTTCGGGCCACCCTGCCTTGGTGGGAATCGGCCAGTGTGATAATAAAATAAATAATATAATATAACATTGACAAACTGACGAATATGGCATGCACCACCGAGGTACTACCACTACTACTGTTACTATGGGGCCTCATGGCCTGGGTGGCAAGGCTCTCACTTCCCATGCTGAGGGGTCCGGGTGTTACTAGACTGGTGTGGATGGCATCCTGGGGGACAAGACTGAGGACCCCAATGGAAATAAGACAGACAGTCCCTCGATGACGCACTGCCTTTCTTGGGTTATCCTGGGTGGCTAACCCTCCAGGGTTAAAAATCCAAACAAAATCTTTTATCTTACTACTGTTACTACTACTACTACTACTACTTAAAAGATGTTTTACTAACCAGCGACTATCAACCTTTGCACTGAATTAATAAAACTATTGGTTGGTAGAACATTTCCAGAATAAAGATTCCCAGGTGTTGCACATGTGTCTTATTCCTCAATAAAGATGCCCAGGTGTCGCACACTTGTCTTTTGCACGAACTAAGTATGAGAAGCAATTTCTTATTTAGACATTTGTACAAAAAAGTAAGGATGGACTGAACAAACATACAGTTAAAACAATGCCTGAGTAATGGGAGGTACTGGAATCTGATTTGATTCAGGGAAAACGGGTAACCGAACTTGAGTCCTGGAGGTGGGAAGTACAGTGCTTGTATTCCGAAGGAGTGGTGGAGACTTGATGCAATTTTTGAACTGTGGTACTGGCACACCTATGGCAAGATAGTGATGGAGTGAATGATGATGAAAGTGTTTCTTCTTTCTCAGGTCACTTTGCCTTGGGAGACAGCCAGCGTGTTAAAATAATAATATAACATGGGGAAATAGAAAAGAATTCTTCCTCTGTAAGTCATGCGTGTCATAAGAGGTGACTAAAATGCCGGAAGCAAGGGACTAGTAACCCCCTTCTCTTGTATATATTATTAAATTTAAAAACAAAGACTTGTTTTTCTGTTTAGGTCACCCTGCCTTGGTGGGAAATGTCCAGTTTGTTGAAAGAATAATAATAATACACCTACCATCCGACTTACGACTGAGTTCGGTTCCGAGAAACCGGTCATAAGTCGAAATGGTCGTAAATCGAACTTTACTACTGGATATCAACATCACATTTTTGTAATGACTTTATTTCATTGTTTTATTTTGGTATTTCATTTTTTACTTTACTTTTTTATGCTGTTAGTACTGTATTTTATACTGTAAGGTTTAGGATAAACACTGTGTACAACACAAATAGTTGTTTATTTCCCAGAAATTTGGCATAAAAAACACGGTTGTAAGTCGAGTGGTCGTAAGTCGAGCAGGTCGTAAGTCGGATGGTAGGTGTAATCAAAATGAAGGTTTATTTCCAAGAAAGTATACAAAAGTGTAAAAAATGAACACTGTGAACACTGACAGATTACTGACCTAAAAGGCCACAGGAACCTTAACATTTTGATAAGACTGATAATACACAAACAACCCATATGACTTATTAATGTTCCAAATCGGGCCAAAAACTTATCATAAATTTCAGCCTCTTAAATATGGATTATTTATGTGTTGTGCTAGCCATGGTAATGTGACTTTTCATTCTTCAGCAGGCTGATAATACTGAATCACATAATGCATTAAAAGAAAGTAAAACACCAACACACACCTCCAGAATAAACCTGTCCTTGTTTTAATTTGCCGGTGTGTGTTCCAAGCTTGAGAGCTCCGGTAGTGCTGTCCACTTGTCTCATGATCGTACCGTCCAGGAAGAAGACAGGTTTGCTTGCGTCAACGCCTATGAAATCGAAGAAAGTCTTCCAGTCTCTAACATCGCCATTCTGTGAAGAAAAGTAAATTCTGCAATAATAAATATTCATTATTAGTATGAATGAAGTTATGACTGATGACATACAGCAAACCCTTCATATAATGGACTTATAGAGGGTGTCCATTATATCAGAATAGTTAAAAAATATCAATAAAATGCACTAAAATACCCTACTGTATACCTAGTATATCAGTTAACACAATACACGTATATAGATACTCTACAGATAAGTTAAAAGTACAACATAAGAGTAAATTTTTTAATTTATTTACACTGTTATTTTATTTTATTATTATTATCACACTGGCAGTCTCCCACCAAGGCAGGGTGGCCCGAAAAAGAAAAACTTTCACCATCATTCACTCCATCACTGTCTTGCCAGAAGGGTGCTTTACACTACAGTTTTTAAACTGCAACATTAACACCCCTCCTTCAGAGTGCAGGCACTGTACTTCCCATCTCCAGGACTCAAGTCCGGCCTGCCGGTTTCCCTGAACCCCTTCATAAATGTTACTTTGCTCACACTCCAACAGCACGTCAAGTATTAAAAACCATTTGTCTCCATTCACTCCTATCAAACACGCTCACGCATGCCTGCTGGAAGTCCAAGCCCCTCGCACACAAAACGTCCTTTACCCCCCTCTCTCCAACCTTTCCTAGGCCGACCCCTACCCCGCCTTCCTTCCACTATTTACACTGTATGAGATTTAAAAAATTAACACTTTTCTCAACCATTCCCTTATACAGTGGAACCTTGGTTCTCATATAATCCAAGTTGGACCGAAACATCGTTGTAAGCTCGTCTGTCCTAGGGTGTGGGTTATTTGTGTGTTCCTGTAGTATACTGTAGTGGGGCCCTCTCTACTCTTAATAAAGTTACTTACCCCAACCACACTGTGTAGTCAAGCTGTATTCACCTAATTGTGGTTGCAGGGGCCAAGTCATAGCTCCTGGCCCCACCTCGTGTCTTATCTGTTGTTGCTAACATTATCCTGCAATACAGTGGAACCAGGGTTTTCGTTTGCCCTAGTCTGTATGTAAAACTATAGTTACTCTCTATAAAATGTATTTTTTGTTAATATTTTTGAGTACCTGGAATGGATTAATTGGATTTACATTATTTCTTCTGGGAAATATCAGCAAAAAATACATTTTATAGAGAGTAACTATAGTTGTACATACAGACTAGGGCATACGAAAACCCAGGTTCCACTGTATTGCAAGATAATGTTAGCAACAACAGATAAGACACGAGGTGGGGCCAGGAGCTATGACTTGACCCCTGCAACCACAATTAGGTGAGTACTGCTTGACTAAACAGTGTGGTTGGGATAAGTAACTTTATTAAGAGTGGAGAGAGCCCCACTGCAGTATACTACTGGAACAAGACACATAGCCCACACATAGGAGAGACGAGCTTAAAACGATGTTTTGGTCCAACTTGGATCATTTACAAAGTCACACAGTGTGACTTTAAATGGTCCAAGTTGGACCGAAATGTTGTTGTAAGCTCCTCTCTCCTATGTGCGGGTTATTTATGTTTTGTTCCAGTCACAATATTGTACCTTTTTGTTCTTTATGCTACATGTACACTGTACTTATCACACGTATTTACCATGGAGATAAATGGTATAAATACCGACATGATGGAAAAATAAACACAAATGTAGTATAATGCGATCTTTCATTGACTACGTTTTGCCCACACAATGACTTTATCAAGTCACATGCAGATCTACCTGGGTAGATAAAAGTACAGGTAGGTTCACCAGGACATCCTAACCCAGGTCTTCTCAATGTAGTGACATGGACCTGCAAGTCCATTATAGTCCAATTTACCCAACATTTTCCACCTGACTCTATATACTCATGTACTCTGCTTAGGTAGATCTGTTTATGACTTGATAAAGCCCACTTTGTGGGTGAAATGTAATCAGTAAAGGATCACATTACACTGTACACTGTATTTGTGCCTATTTTTTTTCCATATATTTACCTTGTCTGGGAAACTGAGGAGGTATTCCATGATAGCATTTGTGTACCAGTACTCTGAGTTAGTGAGGAGGAAGACCTTAGCTCCAGAGTCCCTCAATCTATCCAGGAGCAGTGGAAGGCGCTCATCCTTGTGTACGTACTCATCCACGCTTTCCACAGTCTTCTTCTTTAGACCTCCCTGTTGTTCACATAAAATGATACAAGTATCACCTTTACACTGCTTACACAAAATTGAAATTCAGCAGCTGCATTACGTAAATAATTTATATTGCACATTATCGGTATATAATGTTGACACGCTTTTTCCATCATATAAGACGTGCTTTTTCTGACATAAAAGATGCAGTTTTCTGGCATTTAAGACACATTTTTCCAGCATATAAGATGCATTCCCCCCCCCAATAAATATCTTAAAAATCAGCCTGCACCTTATATGGTCAAGATGGGGAACAAGGATAGACTGTGTATTACAGGCAAGTGATGGTTACAGTGCTATTGTACCATGCACTATCCTTCCTCCACAAAACTGTTCCATAGATTACTTTTGAGTAAATTCTATTATGAATTATATAATTTATATATTACCGGTATGTAATAAGCAAACCAGCCCGTGCCCGTATGTCTGCCCTGCCCTGCTGTCATGCCTAGACTGACTGACTGAGAAGCGCCTAGCATCTCATACCATGTTTAAACAACGGTCACGTCATTATACTGTCTTAACAGCTATTGGGTATACCTGGTATACATACTACACATAATATAACTACTACTGACAGTTGCAAATAATTGTAATGTAGCCATCTGTAAACAACGGATGGCCATGTTCATCTTGGTGGTTGATGGCAGTGCACAGATGATAGGTGCACAAGGTGCCACCTCTTGCACTCTCGGTGTGTACATAAGAGGCAGCAACTGCCTCACTATCATGTTGAAAAAACTACTGCATTTTTTATTTTCTTCCCAGAATACATCTGCCAAAAGTGGGGTGCCATTTTCATGCTGGAAAATATATTAAATAAAAAAGAAATCCCTCAATTTATACCTATTCACTGTATGTGATATAATGGACTAATATAAGGGATTCTCTGTGTGTCCATTAAATCACAACAAGGTTAAAAACTGTAAAAATCACTAAATGGAAATAAGATACTTTACCTGACTTTTTTGGGTAATCATAGGTAATTTACACTATCTATAACAATGGTACTTACGTGTACCTGTACCTAAAAAACTTGCTTACTAAAATATTCTACAGTATACCTAAAAATACACATACAGTTTACAGATCTTTCAACAAACCGGCCATATCCCACCAAGGCAGGGTGACCCAAAAAGAAAAACAAAAGTTTCTCTTTTTAACTATGTATACATTATAGTATGCTCCTCATTTAGCGATGAATTCGTTCACCAATGTGGTTTTAGGGACAGAACTCCATCATTAAGTGAGGAGAGGCTGTATAGCAAATACACCAACCAGTAACATAGTTGTTTATTATCATTATGAAGTATTATGCACTGTACATAATTGTATGTACTATACTTTTTTATGACTGGCAGTGTAGCAGGTTTGTTTATACTACTGTCGTATACGTGGTTCGTCACTGACCAAAAAGTTGGTATGCGGCGCATGACTGTATTGCATGAGACAAGGAACACCTGTAATAAGATTGTTACTATCTCATACCTTCATGTGAACCCAGTCAACAGCAGTTCTAATATCCTGGAATATACTTTTGAAGCTCATATATAGATCTCCAGACTTTATGCCCTCAAGCATCTTAACATACTGAGGGGAATTACTGAAGAAGTCTATCAAGCAAGCGATCATGTATATCTCCGGTAGGTTGAAGAGCGTGTTCATCACGTAGATCCTCGATTCATCCAGTTGGATGAATTTGTTAGGATACAATTCATAGACTTCTGATCTGTAGGAAGAAAAAGAAAGAGAAACTCAGTATTGCCATGTATGGACAACATAGTGAACTTTATGGGTAAGAATATGTTTATTTTTAAATTAAATCTCCGTAAAGGATACTACTAGGTACCTTTAACAGATAAAGTCAGTATTACTATGCATGGACAACATAGTGGACTTTATGGGTAAGACCACATTTATTTTTAAATTAAATCTCCTTAAAGGTACCTGGTACCTTTAACAGATAAAGTGAAGAAGATTTCTGCCTCTGTAATTCCAGGTCACTATAAGTACACCCCGTGTTTGTAATAATGTACAACAGTTAGGTATCTTTACTGAAACGTTTCACACACACAATAGGCTTTTTCAGTCAAGTACAAAGGCAGCAAGTGTAGTAGGCTACACCATAGCCTGAATTAGTCTACTGTATAGGTAAAACATTGTTGGACAATTGTTGGACAATTATGCTGCAAACAATTATCCTCAAATATTTGTTAAGTTATACCATGAATGAAGGAAAGATCCTGGACTTCACCTTACGAAAGCAGACAAAGCAAATGCGATAGTAATTATGGACAAGGTAGATTTTAGGGGAAAAATAAACATGATATTAGGAGACAGGGAAACTCACGCATGTCTTAAGGAATAAAAGCTAATTTAATGTCACTTGTTTTGATTTAATGCCAGAATTAAACAATACTTACGGTTTGAGGAATGTGAATCCATGAACACAAACCAGAATGTTGCCGAACCCATCAACTTTGAGAAGGTTACCATACAGCCGGTCAAACCACAATCCTCTAGCAAAAAAAAAAAAAAAATCATACTGATAATACACCCTTTTTTTTCTTATTATATTCATAAATATAAATATAAAAAAATACCGGAGTGAAAACAGGAAATAAAACCCGAGTGTTCGTGTAATCACACACATCTTCTGAAGATGTGTGTGTAAGTGCACGAAAAAACTCAGGTTTTATTTTGTATTATCATTGTGGTATTTCTAAATGTTTGCAATCATGCATTTTATAATAATAATAATAATAATTATAATAATAATCTTTGTTTCTATAAGTACATGTACAAAGTATACAGACCATAGCTGACATCAATGGCATACTGCTATATAGAAAGTCACTTGTTATGCTGAGAATTTTGAACAAACTAGGTAAATTTTGTCCCAGGATGCAACTCACATCAGTTCACTAACACCCAGGTACCTACTTACTGCTAGGTGAACATGGACAGCAGGTGTCTTAAGGAAATACGTCCTAGTGTTTCCACCTATACCGAGGATTGAATCATAGACCTCAGCATATGCTGAGCATGTTAACAAACATTATTTTTTTTGCTGGTATTATTTTATGAACTTACCGACATGTTGGCATTCTTTTTTATATCAGTATAAGAATATTGGCATTCTTTTTTATATCAGTATAAGAATACAGTGGACCCCCACATAACGATCACCTCCGAATGCGACCAATTATGTAAGTGTATTTATGTAAGTGCGTTTGTATGTGTATGTTTGGGGGTCTGAAATGGACTAATCTACTTCACAATATTCCTTATGGGAACAAATTCGGTCACTACTGGCACCTGAACATACTTCTGGAGTGAAAAAATATCATTAACCGGGGGTCCACTGTATTGGCATTCTTTCTTATGTTGGTATATGAATATTGAGTTCAAGGCAGCCAACAATTATGTTATGGTTTTTGCAAGGGACAACACGGCTGCAGATTGTAAACTCATCTTACAAAGATAAACGTAAGATGTGAAAGAAGCATCTTTAGGACAACACTTTGCTCTGTGTCAAGCTTTGCTAGATCATCAGCGCAAAAACCTTGTTCTATAACTGTCGTTGCTGTTCTTATATGTGTCGGCAATACTCCATTTCATCCAAGCTGATGTCCAAACAAATGGCATAAAGCTGAAAAGTGGCAATATACCATTTCATTCAAGCTGACGTCAAAACAAATGGCACAGAGCTGATAAGTGAATGCAAAGGACACAGACGCAGACTGAGGAAGACTGTTTCACAGGAGAAACACTCAATAAAGTTCCTCGCTGGAAGTATCTTTCTCCTGTCTACGTCAATGTTAGTTTACCATTATGAAATGACCCAGGGCTATGAAGACTCACGAAATCACAATGACACGATTGTAGACAAACCGTACCACGGGCGGTGATTGAACTAGTGGCGAGTTCAATCCCCACCTGTGGTATTTTTTTTTTTTCAGAGCTATGAAGATTATCTATTATGTCACTACATATAAAGAAGAAAACTTGGGTGATATAGATCCTAAAGACTGCTTTACTAAACAGTTCTACCAACCTGTTGCAACATAATGCACCATGCAAAATATTGCTCACTAGACAATTTAGGATGAATTTTCAAAACACATTAATAATACTAATAATACTAATACTACTACTACTACTACTACTACTACTACTAATAATAATAATAATAATATAATATCTTTATTTCTACCAGTACATGTACAAGGTATACAGACGATAGCAGACATCAATGACATACTACTACATAGAAAGCCGCTTGTTATGCAGAGCATTTCGGGCAAATTAGTCAGTTTTGTCCCAGAATGCAACCCACACCAGTCCACTAATGCCTAGATACCCATTATTATTGATGGTGAATACCTGGAGTTTACCTGGAGAGAGTTCCGGGGGTCAATGCCCCCGCGGCCCAGTCTGTGACCAGGCCTCCTGGTGGATCAGAGCCTGATCAACCAGGCTGTTGCTGCTGGCTGCACGCAAACCAACGTACGAGCCACAGGCCAGCTGGTCAGGAACCGACTTTAGGTGCTTGTCCAGTGCCAGCTTGAAGACTGCCAGGGGTCTGTTGGTAATCCCCCTTATGTATGCTGGGAGGCAGTTGAACAGTCTTGGGCCCCTGACACTTATTGTACGGTCTCTTAACGTGCTAGTGACACCCCTGCTTTTCATTGGGGGATGTTGCATCGTCTGCCAAGTCTTTTGCTTTCGTAGCGAGTGATTTTCGTGTGCAAGTTCGGTACTAGTCCCTCTAGGATTTTCCAGGTGTATATAATCATGTATCTCTACCGCCTGCGTTCCAGGGAATACAGTTTTAGGAACCTCAAGCGCTCCCAGTAATTAAGGTGTTTTATCTCCGTTATGCGCGCCGTGAAGGTTCTCTGTACATTTTCTAAGTCAGCAATTTCACCTGCCTTGAAAGGTGCTGTTAGTGTGCAGCAATATTCCAGCCTAGATAGAACAAGTGACCTGAAGAGTGTCATCATGGGCTTGGCCTCCCTAGTTTTGAAGGTTCTCATTATCCATCCTGTCATTTTTCTAGCAGATGCGATTGATACAATGTTATGGTCCTTGAAGGTGAGATCCTCTGACATGATCACTCCCAGGTCTTTGACATTGGTGTTTCGCTCTATTTTGTGGCCAGAATTTGTTTTGTACTCTGATGAAGATTTAATTTCCTCGTGTTTACCATATCTGAGTAATTGAAATTTCTCATCGTTGAACTTCATATTGTTTTCTGCAGCCCACTGAAAGATTCGGTTGATGTCTGCCTGAAGCCTTGCAGTGTCTGCAATGGAAGACACTGTCATGCAGATTCGGGTGTCATCTGCAAAGGAAGACACGGTGCTGTGGCTGACATCCTTGTCTATGTTGGATACGAGGATGAGGAACAAGATGGGAGCGAGTACTGTGCCTTGTGGAACAGAGCTTTTCACCATAGCTGCCTCGGACTTTACTCTGTTGACGACTACTCTCTGTGTTCTGTTAGTGAGGAAATTATAGATCCATCGACCAACTTTTCCTGTTATTCCTTTAGCACGCATTTTGTGCGCTATTACGCCATGGTCACACTTGTCGAAGGCTTTTGCAAAGTCTGTATATATTACATCTGCATTCTTTTTATCTTCTAGTGCATTTAGGACCTTGTCGTAGTGATCCAATAGTTGAGACAGACAGGAGCGACCTGTTATAAACTCATGTTGCCCTGGGTTGTGTAACTGATGGGTTTCTAGATGGGTGGTGATCTTGCTTCTTAGGACCCTTTCAAAGATTTTTATGATATGGGATGTTAGTGCTATCGGTCTGTAGTTCTTTGCTGTTGCTTTACTGCCCCCTTTGTGGAGTGGGGCTATGTCTGTTGTTTTTAGTAACTGTGGGACGACCCCCGTGTCCATGCTCCCTCTCCATAGGATGGAAAAGGCTCGTGATAGGGGCTTCTTGCAGTTCTTGATGAATACGGAGTTCCATGAGTCTGGCCCTGGGGCAGAGTGCATGGGCATGTCATTTATCGCCTGTTCGAAGTCATTTGGCATCAGGATAACATCAGATAGGCTTGTGTTAACCAAATTTTGTGGCTCTCTCATAAAAAATTAATTTTGATCTTCGACTCTCAGTCTGGTTAGCGGCTTGCTAAAAACTGAGTCATATTGGGACTTGAGTAGCTCACTCATTTCCTTGCTGTCATCTGTGTAGGACCCATCTTGTTTAAGTAGGGGCCCAATACTGGACGTTGTTCTCGACTTTGATTTGGCATAGGTGAAGAAATACTTTGGGTTTCTTTCGATTTCATTTATGGCTTTTAGTTCTTCCCGCGATTCCTGACTCCTATAAGATTCCTTTAGCTTGAGTTCGATGCTTGCTATTTCTCTGACCAGTGTGTCCCTACGCATTTCAGATATATTGACCTCTTTTAGCCGCTCTGTTATTCTTTTCCGTCGCCTGTAAAGGGAGCGCCTGTCTCTTTCTATTTTACATCTACTCCTCCTTTTTCTTAGAGGAATAAGCCTTGTGCATACATTGAGTGCCACCAAGTTAATTTGTTCTAGGCATAAGTTGGGGTCTGTGTTGCTTAGTATATCTTCCCAGCTTATATCGGTTAGGACTTGGTTTACTTGGTCCCACTTTATGTTTTTGTTATTGAAGTTGAATTTGGTGAATGCTCCCTCGTGACTAGTCTCATTATGTCTGTCTGGGGCTCCACGCATACATGTCTGAACCTCAATTATGTTGTGATCTGAGTATATTGTTTTTGATATGGTGACATTTCTTATCAGATCATCATTGTTAGTGAAGATGAGGTCTAGTGTATTCTCCAGTCTAGTAGGCTCTATTATTTGCTGGTTTAAATTGAATTTTGTGCAGAGATTTAAAAGCTCGTGTGAGTGTGAGTTTTCATCAGAGCTACCTCCTGGTGTTATTACTGCAACACTATTATTTGCTATATTCCTCCATTTTAGGTGCCTTAAGTTGAAATCCCCCAGGAGCAAGATGTTGGGTGCAGGAGCTGGAAGATTTTCCAGACAGTGGTCAATTTTTAACAGCTGTTCCTGGAATTGCTGGGATGTTGCATCCGGAGGCTTGTAGACTACCACAATGACTAAGTTTTGGTTCTCAACCTTTACTGCTAAAACTTCCACTACATCATTTGAGGCATTTAGCAGTTCTGTGCAAACAAGTGACTCTGCAATGTACAGGCCAACCAACCCCTTTTGCCTGTTCACTCTGTCACATCTGTATAGGTTGTAACCTGGGATCCATATTTCGTTGTCCAAGTGATCCTTTATGTGGGTCTCAGTGAAAGCCGCGAACATTGCCTTTGCCTCTGCAAGCAGTCCACGGATGAAAGGTATTTTGTTGTTTGTTGCTTGCTTTAGACCCTGTATATTTGCAAAGAAGAATGTCATCGGACTGGTGGTAATATGGACAACCGGTGTAAGGAAACACACCCAATGTTTGTACCCTCGCTGGGAATCAAACCCAGACCCTCACCGTGTGAAGTGAGAACTTTAGCCACCAGGCCACAGGGCACCATAAAATTGATTTGTTCTCAAAAACAAAATCTTGTTTAATAGGTCAATGGATCAAAATTTTATAGCCTTATTTAAGGGCTATTATAGGAGAAAAACAATATGCTAATGTCACAGAGAAAAGGTTTCAATAGAGAAACATACATTTATGGAATTCTAGCAAGGTTATATCATGGATGCCATTCACAACATTTACCACTTGACCATAATGAACGCTGTGTGGGAAAGTTCTGGTCTGTGTTTGGAGATGCCCGGGTGTTGCGCATGTGTCTTAATTTCATCTTGTCGGTATTATATACCATTCTTGTACTACTACTACCACCACCACCTCTTCCTGCCTATATATAGCCGTCCTGCTCCACTTCTGGTCAGTGTGACTTTGTAAATGGTCCAAGTCGGACTGAAACATCTTCGTAAGCTTCTCTCTTTTATGTGTGGGTTGTTTGTGTATCGTTCCAGTCACGGTATTGTGCCTTTTTTTGTTATTTCTGTATTTTGGAATTTAAGTGATTTTTAACTGACGCTTGCATGGGAAATGGAACAGAATTATTTGTCCGTAAGTCACGAGTGTCGTAAGAGGCGACTAAAATGCTGGGAGCAAGGGGCTAGTAACCCCCTTCTCCTGTATACATTACTAAATTTAAAAAGAGTAACTTTTGTTTTTCTTTTTAGGTCACCCTGCCTCAGTGGGATATAGCCAGTTCATTAAAAAAATTTGAAGCTACAAGGATTATCATTGGGAAGTGGAGAAGAATCTTTCCTCCGTAAGCCATGCATTTCGTAAGAGGCGACTAAAATGCCGGGGAAAATGAGCTAGTAACCCCTTCTCCTGTATAAATTACTAAATGTAAAAAAAGAAAACTTTAATTTTTTCTTTTTTCAAGTCACCCTGCCTGGGTGGGAGACAGCCAGTGTGGTTAAAAAAAAAAAAAGGAACATCATGCAATTTATTAAATAAACTTGGGTTGAAGGCATAGGGGAGACTGATGTGTAAGGAGTGGAGAATTATTACATTGTATATTTAGGCAGAAATTCTTCTTTTTTGGGTTGCCCTACCTTTGTATGAGACGGAGGGTGTGTTGATAAAAATTATGGGAAGGCACTAAACCCATACGAGTCATACAGTGCCTGAGAAATGAGAGGAAATTAGTTGTTATTAGAGGTAGAGGAGAGTAACTTCATTTCTCTGGACCACAAATCAATCCATGATTGTTCCAGAAAAGGGAGGAGTGGAGATTTTATCAATGTAAGATTAGATTTTGTTCAGGCTTTTAACCCTGGAGGGTTAGCCAGCCAGGATAACCTAAGTCAGTCAGTGTGTCATTGTGGACTGTCTATCTTATTTCCATTGTGGTCCTTCAATCCTGTCCCCCAGGATGCCACCAACACCAGTCCACTAATACGCAGGTACCTACTTACTGCTAAGTGAACAGGGACAGTAGGTGCAAGGTAACTAACACCCAGGTACCTATTTACTGCTAGGTGAACAGGGACAGCAGGTGTAACAAAACACGCACAATGTTTCCACCCGGCTGGGGATCAAACCACAAACACTCAGTGTATGAGGCAAGTGCGCTGCCTACCAGGCCACTGGATGTGGTGGCAAAGCTTGAACAGAAGTCAACTGCAATGCTACACAAAGAGGATCTTAACCCTACTGTGTTCCCCCGTATCTGAAGTGAATGCATTCTGCGAGAAGACTGCAAATGGTAAATTCATATTTATAGAATCTATATTTAAATAGGAGCAGGGGATATTCATGCATTACTAGGTAATATCAGTTGAATTTTTTTATATTACGTATTTGTAATAAAAATGTGTAAACTAATACAGGTCACAGATCAGGAGGCATGCTCCTAAAGTCATTACAGGAGGGCCTAGCTGTACAGCGCCTCACTTTACAGCGCCTCACTTTACAGCGCCTCACTTTACAGCGCCTCGCTTTACAGTGTTTCACTAATGCAGTGGCTTTCAATTATACCCATTCTTCATTTATTCAGACTTCCTACAATAAATATATTCACCACTCACTATAAGCTAAGAATGAAAATATTTTAAGGTAAGTAATGTGTGTACTGTATATGCATTTTAGGTCTAGCTCTACTGCTCACTTAATACAGTGGACCCACGCTTAACGATCACCTCCCAATGTGACCAATTATGTAAGTGTATTTATGTAAGTGCGTTTGTACGTGTATGTTTGGGGGTCTGAAATCGACTAATCTACTTCACAATATTCCTTATGGGAACAAATTCGGTCAGTACTGGCACCTAAACATACTTCTGGAATGAAAAAATATCGTTAACCGGGGGTCCACTGTATATGATAGTGTAAACATGTTATCAGGATTATACAGTGGACCCCCGCCTTATGAACGCATCGTGTTACGTTAAATCCACCATACGAAGCATTTGAACGCAAAAATTTTGCCTCGCCTTATGTGATTCATCTGGGACGCATCCCATGTGTGACCTCAGCGCCAGTGTTTACAAGCCAGCCAGTGTGGTCGCATCTACGCATACATTCGGTACATTTCACATTATCCCAGTGTTTTTAGTGCTTGTAACTGCAAAATAAGTCACCATGGACCCCAAGAAAAGCTTTTAGTGCCATCCCTGTGGTAAAAAGAGCGAGAATTAGTATGGAATTGAAAAAAAGATTAAGGAAATGTGTGCAAAGTGGGTTGAACTGTAAACCTTTACGAATGAAAATCACCCTGACACAGCTACTGCAAGCCGTGTTGACAACCTGTACAATGACAATGTTATGGCCCATTTTAGGAAAGTCTTGAAGGAACGGGAGGTACAGAGCTCTATGGACAGATTTGTTGTGTGACAGAGGTCCAGTGACTCTCAAGCTGGTCCTACTGGCATTAAAAGAACAAGGGAAATAACCCCAGAAAAAAACTTGCTACTTCAAGTCCTAATGGAAGGAGATTCCCCTTCTAAACAATAACTTCCACACTCTCTCCTCCTCCCATCCCATCAATCTTCACCAGAGCTTCAATAAAGGTAAGCGTCATGTATTCTGTTCTTAGTAGAGTAGTAACTGTGCATGTCTTCTTCAGTTTGTGTGTATTAAAATTAATATTTCATGTGGTAAATTTTTTTTTTTTCATACTTTGGGGTGTCAGGAACGGATTAATTTGATTTCCATTATTTCTTATGGGGAAAATTAATTTGGCTAACGATAATTTCGGCTTATGATGAGCTCTCAGGAATGGATTAATATCCTAAGGCGGGGGTCCACTGTATATGAATTTAAAAGTGAAAAAAAGGTTGTGATTTAATTTACAGCAGCAGTCCAGAACCTAACCTGATGCATCAGTGGAGCCCTATAGTAACCCAGAACCTAACCTGCTGCATAAGCCGGGCTCTACAGTAGCCTGGAACTTAACCTGCTGTATAAGTGTGGCCCTACAGTATGTTACACCTTTCTCTCATGAAAACAATGAAAATCATGCAAAAGGACAATAAAATGGCAGAGATAACTACAGAAAGCATTACCAAATATTATTTAGAACACAGCTCTTGAATCATTAAGGAATTTAACCTTGTGTTTCAGGCTACAAGGAACAGGTATAGAGAAAAACTTGACAACATCCATGACGCTTTCTCTTCCTACACCCATCTACGTCATGCAACCCCAAACAAGTGTTGTACTTTGGCAGTTTGATTTGTCAGACGAAGATATGTACATTTCTGACCATCTACCACCTGTTACCCAAATCTGCCACCCACCCACTGCATCTACCATCCACCCAATACATTTCCTCATCTATATCACCCACCCACCAACATCTACCGCTCACTCACAAACTACAAGTACAGTAACACCAACACTTCAACTCTGTATACACAAGACATGACATGCAGGATCCTGGTTCATATCTGGAGTGTCACACTGAATACACAAACTTTTCAGTTACATGGAGGGTTGGATTTATTTCTGTTTTTCAGTGGGATGATGGCTCTTGCTTAATGGTACCTCACCTTAAATTGGGGCATGCCGGTATGCAACCCCACCATTGTGCAAGGCTTGCCAGCATTGGAGTATGCAGCACCTGCATGGAGCCCACACCTTCTCAAGCACAACAGGAAGCTTGAGAAGGTGCAGAGGTTTAGCCTCCAGGCTGTTCCCTGAAATAAATAAGCTGAGCTATTATGATAGGCTCAGAGAACTAAGGCTAACAATACTAGACGATACGAGACTTTGAGGGGAAATATTAAACTCGGAAGTTACTCAGGCAACTGAAAGGTTGGAAAAATGGACTACGTTTCACCCACACACTGAGCTTTATCAAGTCACAAAGAGATCTACCTGAGTAGAGAGTACATGAGTACAGCCTCTCCTCACTTAGCGATGTACTCGTTTACCGATGCCTCAGACTTATGACGGACTCTCCGACCAGTATGCATACCTAATTAATGTATATTAGAGCTGATTTCCTCTAATCTGTTTATTACAAAATTACACTACTGTATAAACATTTAAAAATATACCAGAAATGTTATAAATGGTGCAAAGGTGACGTTAAAACAATATCAAAGATGGTCGATGCAAATCCACTACCACTATACGTAGTATGTTCCTCACTTAGCCGTGAATCCGTTTACTGATGTGGTCTTAGGAATGGAACTCCGTCATTAAGTGAAGAGAGGTTGCATATATATATAGGGTGGAGAGTCAGATGGATCTGTACAGGTCCATCTCAAATACAACCTATCTTACATTCTCCATGTGACTCTTTACCCTATACAGTGGACCCCCGCATAACGATTACCTCCGAATGTGATCAATTATGTAAGTGTATTTATGTAAGTGCGTTTGTACCTGTATGTTTGGGGGTCTGAAATGGACTAATCTACTTCACAATATTTCTTATGGGAACAAATTCGGTCAGTACTGGCACCTGAACACACTTCTGGAGTGAAAAAATATCGTTAACCGGGGGTCCACTATATATACTCATGCATTCTCTGCTTAGGTAGATCTGTTTGTGACTTGATAAAGCCCAATATGTGGGCAAAAAGTAGTTAATAAAGGATCGAATTATACTGCATTTGTGTCCATTTTTTCATCGTGTTGGTATTTTACACCATTTATCTCCAAACTGAAAAGTTACATAGAGATGGGCTGTACTCAAAGCAGGGACCAGGAAGAGAATGTAAGTAGACACTCAACACTCAATGGAATACAGGAATGTAAGAAGGCACTTCTGCAGTGTGAGTGTGGTGTGTGTGTGTAAGATCCAGTGGGCAAGGGTAGTGGTGGTACACTCATACATGGGGATCACAACTACGTATGAAAAAATCTGAAGTTTTGACTCATTGCACGCTGTTCCTGTTCGCCTAGCAGTAAGTAGGTACCTGGGTGTTAGTCACTTTACACCTGCTGTCACTGTTCACCTAGCAGTAAGTAGGTACCTGGGTGATAGTGAACTAGTGTGGGTGGCATCCTGGGGGACAAGATTGAAGGACCACAATGGAAATGAGACAGACAGTCCTTGATGATGCACTAACTTTCTTGGATGATCAAGGGTGGCTGACCCTCTGGGGTTAAAAATCTTATTTTGTCTTATCTCGTTTATTTTATCTCCTGACAAAGCTCCAGGAGAGTGAAACACTACCATAATAAAATGTCACATTAGTTGCAATTGTGTCCTTTTACCTAACATACTTAATTTGACTGAACTTTCTCTTACAGACTGAAAAGTCGCAATACCCCGGCTGAAACAACATATAAATACGTCACACATGGGCAACTTTCCTCTCCTGAGTGCTTTTCTATTGTGTATTACAGTATTTTCCCACATACAAGGTCTACTTTTTCCCACAGTCTTGGAAATACACAAATAACCTACACAAAGGAGAGACCATTCACAAAGTCAGTGTGACTTTGTAAATGGTCAAAGTTGGACCAAAACATCGTTATAAGCTCCTCTCTCCTATGTGTGGGTTATCTGTGTATTGTTCTAGTCACGGTATTGTGCCTTTTTGTTCTAAGTCTCGGAAAATCATCCTGTGTCTTATATGCTCAAAGTGAGGGTCAAAGGTAGGCTTTGTGTTATGCTTTAGCAATTGTTAGCTAATGTTACGCTACAAATGCTTGTCTCATATGATCGTGAACCTTATATGTTGGAAAATACAGTACTTAACAGTGGGAGATCATACGCAGCTGTTCTATATGGTGCATTTTTTTGTTTTTTGCAAATGCTATTTAAAAAGTACATCCAAAATTGAATATTATGTACTGTACTATGAAGGCCTTTCATGTGCTATTCAACTTTAGACGTACTTTTTCAGTCACATTTGCAAAACAATGGCATTATATAGAGCAGCGGACCACTTATACAGCAGGTTAGGTTCTGGGCTACTGTAGGGCCCTGCTTATACATCAGGTTAGGTTCCAGGCTACTTTAGGGCCCCACTTATATAGGAGGTTAGGTTCTGGGCTACTGTAGGGCCCCACTTATATAGGAGGTTAGGTTCTGGGCCATGTCTACACAGAAGGGCCCTGCTTATATAGATTAGGCTCTGGGCTACTGTAGGGCCCCACCTATATAGCAGGTTAAGTTCTGGGCTACTATAGGGCCCTGCTTATACAGCAGGTTAGGTTCCAGGCTACTGTAGGGCTTTACTTATACAGCAGGTTAGGTTCCGGGCTACTGTAGGGCCTTACTTATACAGCAGGTTAGGTTCCGGGCTACTGTAGAGCTCATGAAATCATAATGACATGATTGCAAACAAACCATACACTGTTAGGTAAGACACATATGCAACAGTTAGGTATCTTTATTTCGAAATGTTTCGCCTACACAGTAGGCTTCCTCAGTCGAGTACAGAAAAGTTGATAGAAGCTTCTATCAACTTTTCTGTACTCGACTGAAGAAGCCTACTGTGTAGGCGAAACGTTTCGAAATAAAGATACCTAACTGTTGCATATGTGTCTTACCTAACAACCTGTCGGTATTTTATACCATGGCCTGGTGGTTAACGCTCTCGCTTCACACGGTGAGGGCCTGGGTTCGATTCCCAGCCAGAGTAGAAACATTGGATGTGTTTCTTTCCACCTGTTGTCTATGTTCCCCATCAGTAAAATGGGTACCTGGGTGTTAGTCGACTGGTGTGGGTCGCATCCTGGGACACTGACCTAAGGAGGCCTGGTCACAGACCGGGCCGCGGGGGCGTTGACCCCCGGAACTCTCTCCAGATATACTCCAGATATACACTCTCTAAGTGCGGGTTCAAGCCCCGCCTGTAGTATGGTTTACTGTAGGGCCCCATTTATACAGCAGGTTAGGTTCTGGGCTACTGCTGTAAAATGAAACACAGCCTTTTTCACTTTCAAAGCATATACAGTACACACATTACTTACCTGAAAATATTTTCATTCTTAGCTTATAGCGAGTGGTGAATATATTTATTGTAGGAAGTCTGAATAAATGAAGAATGGATATAAATGAAAAACTGCTGTATTTGTGAAATGCTTTAAAGAAAAGTTGTAAAGTGAAGAGCTGTAAAGCTATGAGCTGGAAAGAGAAGTGCTGTAAAGTGAAGCACTGTAAAAGAGAAGTGCTGTAAAGTGAAGCACTGTAAATATAAATGCTGTAAAGAGAAGCACTGTAAAGCAAAGTGCTGTAAATCGAAGCACTGTAAAGTGCTGTAAAGTGAAGCTGAGAGCTGTAAAGCAAAGTGCTGTAAATCGAAGCACTGTAAAGTGCTGTAAAGTGAAGCTGAGAGCTGTAAAGCAAAGTGCTGTAAATCGAAGCACTGTAAAGTGCTGTAAAGTGAAGCTGAGAGCTGTAAAGCAAAGTGCTGTAAATCGAAGCACTGTAAAGTGCTGTAAAGTGAAGCTGAGAGCTGTAAAGCAAAGTGCTGTAAATCGAAGCACTGTAAAGTGCTGTAAAGTGAAGCTGAGAGCTGTAAAGCAAAGTGCTGTAAATTGAAGCACTGTAAAGTGCTGTAAATTGAAGCACTGTAAAGTGCTGTAAAGTGAAGCTGAGAGCTGTAAAGCAAAGTGCTGTAAATCGAAGCACTGTAAAGTGCTGTAAAGTGAAGCTGAGAGCTGTAAAGCAAAGCATTGTAAAGTGGGGCCCCCCTGTATTCAAATTCACAAATAACCTGTACTTAGGAGACAAACCTTAAGATGATGTCTGGGTTTTGGTCAGTTGGGACTTGACAAGTTTAGGACAATGAAATGTGGTTACAAGGTTTCTCTCCTAAATTCGGCTTGTTTGTGAATTTATAATCCTTCCTAGACCCTTATGTTTGTTCAATATTTATACGTATTCCCCGCTAGACCCTTACATTTGTTCAATGATCCCTTAAAAAACCCTCATGTTTGTTCAATGTTTATAAACCCCTTCATTCCTTCATGTTTATAAACCCTTAAGCCCTTATTTTTTTAACACTGGCTGTCTCCCACTGAGGTAGCATGACCCAATAAATGAAACATTTTTACCATCACTCACACTATCACTGTCTTGCCAGAGGCATGCCAATACTACACTTCAGATGCCCCTCCAAACTGCAAATATCCCCCATCCCTCCTTCGTCATCTATGGAAGCAAAGAGGGGAATGTATATGAGTATAGTGGTACCAAGACTGTTATATGGGTGTGAAGCATGGGTGGTGAATGTTGCAACAGGAAGGCTGGAGGCAGTGGTACCAAGATTGTTATATGGGTGTGAAGCATGGGTGGTGAATGTTGCAACAAGGAGAAGGCTGGAGGCAGTGGTACCAAGATTGTTATATGTGTGTGAAGCATGGGTGGTGAATGTTGCAACAAGGAGAAGGCTGGAGGCAGTGGTACCAAGATTGTTATATGGGTGTGAAGCATGGGTGGTGAATGTTGCAACAAGGAGAAGGCTGGAGGCAGTGGTACCAAGATTGTTATATGGGTGTGAAGCATGGGTGGTGAATGTTGCAACAAGGAGAAGGCTGGAGGCAGTGGTACCAAGATTGTTATATGGGTGTGAAGCATGGGTGGTGAATGTTGCAACAAGGAGAAGGTTAGAGGCAGTGAAAATGTCATGTGTGGTGTGAATATAATGCAAAGAATCCATAGCTTGGAGATTAAAAGAAGGGATGGGTTACAAAAAGTGTCGTGTTGGGCTGAGTACTTAGAGAGGATAGAACAAAATAGGATGACTTGAAGGGTGTAGTGGAGGGAAGGAGGGGTAGGGATCATCCTAGGAAAGGTTGGAGGGAGGGGGGCAAAGGAGGTTTTGTGTGCAAAAGTATACGAGGGATATGTGAGCATGTTAGATAAATGAGTGGAGACAAGTGTTTTTTTTATGACAGTGTGCTGTTGGAGTGTGAGCAAGGTAAAATTTATGAAGGGATTCAGTGAAACCAATTGGTTGGACTTGAATCCTGGAGGTGGGAAATACAGTGCCTGCACCCTTACGTTTTTCTGCTTATAATTCCTCCCAGACCTTCATCTTTGTCCATTATTTATAATCCCCCCCTTAGACCCTTATTTTTGTTAATATAACATTCCCCAAGGCCCTTGCTTGCCCATCATAATCCCCCTAGACACTTATATGTGTCCACTATAATTCTCCCAGACCATTATGTTTATTCAAGAAATTATCTGTAAAGAAGAAACAATTAATATACAAAGTGACATGCATACAGCCTCGTGGTGTGTCATTACTGTTCCATTTAAGAGGTATTAAATACTTGTTCATTTCACCATTATACAGCCTATTTGAAGTAGAAACAGTAACTACCCATATGATATACAGTTGGTTCTCTCATAAAGCCCAGTTTTTTCATACATGTGACTGAAAAAGCCTGCCACTGGCACCAGTTTGTCAGTTTGCACTCCTGGGGTTAAGAGAATTTATGGATTAATGGAATTACTTGCAATTATGGTGTTGAGAAAGAACAAAAATGCATAATACCATGACTGGAACAATACACAAATAACCGGCGCATAGGAGAGAGGAGTTTATGACGATATTTCGGTCTGAACTGGACCATTAACTAGTGAATGGTACAAGTCGGACTGAAATGATGTAATAAGTTTCTTTCTCCTATCTGTCGGTTATTAGTGTACTGAAGTTACATTACTAGGATTAATCTCATCCTATACATGAGAACAATGGAATTAACAATAGAATGCAGTAAGTATTGTACTTACCAGAAATTGTTGCCTTCTTAAGTCAGTACCTTGAGAAGCGTGTTGATGTTGATGCTGCAGATCATTATTAAATACAATAAACAATTCTCTCAAACACAAACATGTGAAAAACTACATACAGTAGTCCCCACCGTATCCGCGGGAATACGTGCCAAGCCCTACCGTGGATGCCAACACCACAGATAGTAGTGAATCTTATATATGAGTAGTGAGCCCTATATACAAGTTATTTTAAGTTTGCATACATCCTATGATAAAGTTTAATAAATTCCACACAGTAAGTGGAGAATTAGCACTTTTTCACTGATGGGAAGCATTTCACAGCTTCTCCTAGGCTTTGCAGGACTGCCAGCATCACTACTTCCATGCTTTGGGGCCATTATTAAGCTCATAAAGTAAAATTAAGGGTTATTTTTGGGCCAGGGTAAACAGTAGATAACTGTAACAGCAGAATCCGACTCCATGGATACGGTAGATTCTACTGTGCTCTTATTCTCATTACCTGTAATCATAATCCAAACTGAAATAACCTGAAAATAGTCCTTAAGTTTGCTTAATGAGCTTAACATAGAACACTTAACTCTGATATTAAACCTCCCCTCAAACATCTCCTTGCCAACCTCAACAGAACACATGACCATAACACAAGGCACAGATCACTCTTTGATGTTCCTCGTGTCCATCTCACACTATGCAAAAACTCAATGCACATAAAAGGCTCTAAAATCTGGAATTCATTACCTGTAAATATAAAAGAAACACTACCTGTTTATAAATTCAAGTCTTTTCTCAAAGATCACTTACTCACCCAAAACCAAATATAAATACTGAATAAGTGAACCTTATAAATTGTATATCTTAAATGTTTCTCACAATTATATCACATAAATGTTAAACCTAAAACCTAATCTAACTTTATTATTTTTTAAATACACTACCTAACAGAATACTCCATTCGACTGAATGTACAACAATGCATGCAACCATATGACCTGTCTTTGTAATACTCATTTGTGCTTTATAGTTTTATAGTTTTATCACTGATTTCATCATTGCTTAGTTAATCTTAAGTTAATTTTAAGCCAGCCCGTAATGCTATGCATATAAGTGGCTTTGGCATGCTGCTCTTACCTGTATTTTTTTCTACCTCTGTATGTATGCTCAAATTACTAAATAAAATAAAATAAAAAACCCTTTCAGGGTTGAGAGGCCCTCTCCTAAACTTGTTTTCAGGGTAAGTAAGTAAGTTTATTCAGGTATACACAAATACAGTTACATAGAATTATCATACATAGCAGCATATGTGTAGAGAAAATTTTTCGGAAAAAAAAAAAATTTCTTATGAAAAGACAGAGAATCTTTTCCTGGTCATAATGTCACCAAAAGTGTGAAATTTTATGGAAAACTTATGGAATTATGCTCTTGCGAAGTCAGTGGTCTCGACGATGTTTACACATTGGCAATTTCGCCCACTTTGCACCCTATTTTCAGCCAATTCCAGTGTACTAGTCAACAAAAATCATAACTATTTCGCTAGAACTCCATTTTTTCTATCGAATGAGTATAAGAAACTACCCATTTACCGATTTCAACTATCCAACGAAGTGGTCAGAAATTAGCAATTTTGCCAATTTCACACAAATTTCAAAAAATGCCAATTTCCAAATAGGGTCCAGAATAAACAAGACAGACATTCCTGGCACTATAATAACATTTCCTCTGTTCATTAGTCACATCCTCAGGCCCCTCTTACATTTCTTTTGCTTTCCACTTTGAATTACTATTCTTACAAAAAAAATAGAAGATTTACTGTTATACAGACTACTGCATTAGTGTAGAAATGGTATAAATAATATCAGAACACTTGTGAAAGTAAACAAATCATGCCACGCGTCCAATACAGTTGACGTGTGTTGGACGTGTGGCATGATTTGTTTACTTTTGAACTTTGGGAAAAATTTAACATTTCTGCTACTTTGAGCTGAATTTCAAGGTACTTTTCATTGTGAAACCAATCAAAATCATCTCAATTTCTGTAATATGTCTTCGAGTCTATAAAACGAGACCAGGAAAACTAGAATACAACCATAAATACCATACGAAAATACAGTGCAAAGTCGCTGTTTTAAGCCAAAGACACAGTTTTTTTTTTTCTCATTACGCACTGTGTGGTGCAGGATTTTTTTTTATACCACGCACAATGACCACATAGACCCATTCTTTCATATGTAGGCCTACCAGCTTTCTCCTGCTAGATTTGAAGGAGCTAGACTTTAGGCGTACTAGTATATGTCAATAACCCTGGTGCGTAAGCTGTACTAGTACGCCGGAAACCCTGAAAGGGTTAATAATGGCCCCAAAGCATGGAAGTAGTGATGCTTAATAACTGTTTATTGTACAGGAAGTTCTCAACTTAGAAACACATTGGGGACCTCTTGAATTACGTATAATAATATATATTAATGATATACACAATAATGATATACAATACAGGAGATTCTCAACATGTTTTTAAGTCAAGAATTTACTGTGTTTGTAATTCCTAAACTTAATGTTTGTATACCATTAATGTCCTTATATACTAAATTAGTTATTGCCATTGTAGTCCAAAGTTAGGCTTAAGCTTGCCCAAAATGCCCTGCATTACTATGGGTTTTCTGCACAAAATGCCCTGCATAACTATGGATTTTCTGCCCAAAATGCCCTGCATTACTATGGGTTTTCTGCCCAAAATGCCCTGCATTACTATGGGTTTTCTGCTCAAAATGTCCTGCAATGAGTTTCTGCCCAAAATGCCCTGCATAACTATGGGTTTTCTATCCAAAATGCCCTGCATAATGAGTTTTCTGGCCAAAATGCCCTGCATAACTAAGGGTTTTCTGCCCACATAATAAAATGCCACCTGTATCATAACTATCATTGTACTATGCTGGAATAAAAATCATTATTGTAATGACTGCAACAAGTTATACGTTGGCGAAACATCAAGGGACCTCCAAACATGTATTTCAGAACACCAATACGCAAGCAGGTCTGACGACACAAGGAATGCCTGCATACAACACCGTAATTCACACAACCACTTGATAAACTACAGAAACTCAAGACTTATCGCCACAGAAGACAACACTCAATACCGAAGAATCCTGGAATCATCACTTATTTCTATATCCGACAACTTCAACCAGAATAGTGGCTTCTATAACATAGCTGAACCACTTGCTAAGAAGCTTCTTCATTGCTATCCCACATAAGAACACTGTAGAAGGTCTGCTCACAAACTTGTCCAATCTCCTTTCCAAGCTACCCAAGATTTTAGACTCTATAACCCCACTCGGTACATCATCGGATGCAGCATTCTCCACCTGACCTCAGCACTCTGAACCTGACTATAAATACTCGCGTTCCTTCCACCCCAGGTAGTTCTGTTTGTGACTTGAAAAAGCCCACTGTGTGGGCGAAACGTAGTCAATAAAGGATCACATTATACTGCATATGTGTTTATATTTCCAAAAATCATTATTATTATTACAGTCACGAGAGGGGAGCGTCAAACCTGTAGGGGTTATATAGTGCCAAGGAAATAAGAGACAATAAGATTTAACCCCTTGACTGTCACAACCCCAAATCCTGAGGTGTCTCCTGGTGTCGCAATATTTAAAAAAAACAAAAATTTTTTTTTCTTATGAAATGATAGAGAATCTTTTCCCGATTGTAATGACACCAAAAGAACGAAATTTGATGGGAAACTGACGGAATTATGCTCCACAAAGTTAGCGACCTTGGTGATATTTACGAATCTGCGATTTCGCCCACTTTGAGCCCTATTTTCGGCTAATTCCATTGTTCCAGTCGACCTAACTCATAGCTATTTCTTTAGGACTCCATTTTTTCTATTGATTGAGTACAAGAAACTTCCTATTTACCGATTTCAACTACCCAATAACATGGCCAGAAATTTGCAATTTGGCCAATGTCACGAAAATTTAAAAATATGACAATTTCAAAATAGGGTCCAGAATGAACAATGCTGACATTCCTGGCTCTAAAATAACATTTTCTTTGTTCATCAGTCATGTCTCCAGGCCCCTCTGATATTACACTTACTTTCTATTTTGAATTTTTATTCAAACAAAAAATAGAAGATTTACTGTTATGCAGACTACTGCAATATTGTAATAATTGTATAAATAATGTCAACCCATTCATGACTGCATATTAGAATGGCTACTTGGACATTTATTGGACAATGACATCATTTGTTTCCTTCTGAACATCGGCAAAAATCAAACATTTCCCCTACTTTGAGCTCCATTTCAAGGTTGTTTTTATTGTAAAATCAATCAAAATCACCTCTATTTCTATAATATGTTTTCCATTCTATCAATGAGACCAAGAAAACGAGAATACAATCATAAATACTATACGAAAATAGACCACAAATTTGGCATTTTAACCTGTAAACGGTCCCAGCAGATCTACGTTCACATGTGTAGCGCTACAAAAGTAGATCTACGTTTTTTTTGCATATTTTCAAATATAACAAAAAAAAAAATTAGATCTACTTGTTTTACATACTTTCAAATGTTGAAAAAAACGTATATATACGTTTGGACCGTTTACGGGTTAATTAAAAAAAAAACGGTCTGAGTTTTTTACTCATTATGCACTGCGTGCTGCAGGATTTTTTTTATATGGTGCATACTGACCACACAGACCCATTCTCTCACATGTGGGCCTACTAGCTTTCTCCTGCTTGATTTGAAGACGCTAGAATGTATGAGTATATATACGTCAAATACGGTGGCTCGTAAGACGTATATATATGACCAAAACAGTCAAAGGGTTAATCAAAGAGAGAGCACCTCCACAGCCCTGAATCACGAGCCCTTCACTGGCATGAAGGCATCTCCCTTGAAAGGTTGATACAGCAGAACATATGGATAGAGGGGAAGGTCAGATTTAACAGATATTAAAAAAAGTACGTTAATTTTGAAATGCATTTCTTGTTAGTATATACAGGGGTTAGATGAAATAACAAGAACACCTGCTGACTGAAGTGTCAAACTGTCGAATGACTGAACACCTGCTGACTGAACTGTGAAACTGTCGAATGACTGAACACCTGCTGACTGAAGTGTCAAACTGTCGAATGACTGAACACCTGCTGACTGAAGTGTCAAACTGTCGGATGACTGAACACCTGCTGACTGAAGTGTCAAACTGTTGAATGACTGAATAATCAACTTAAATGCAATACAGGTGTTAAATGGGAACAGCAAGTCAGGAACTGATTTCCTCCTCCATTGTTTTTAGAAGAGTTAGAGCAGGTTATGCTTGAGGAACGACTCAAAATTCTCCCGGATACTATTCAAATGCTATAAGAATCAATTCCTCGATGAATTGGTGCTGTTTTGGCTGCACATTGAAAATAAAAAATGTTGCATAACAAGGTGTTCACATTACAGTAATCCCACTGTATCCGCGAGGAAATACAGCCTCTCTTCACTTAGCGATGTACGTACTCCTTTAACGACTCGGATTTAATTAAGACGGGTTCTCTAACCAGTATGCATACCTAAATACAGTGGAACCTCGGTATATGACCAGCTCCCTACTCGAACAAAGCTCCGCACTCGACCAAACAATTATTTTTAACTTCGTTGTAAACTCTTTTATGTTTCTTCGCATTTTTTTTGGTGTTTTTCTATTATTTGTATAAATAAGTCACAATGGGACCTACGAACATTAGTGATAACAGCCAACCAAACAGAAAATTGGTTGGGAAGAACTTGTTCGATAGTCAAACGGAGCGACACTCGAACAGCCTTCTGGAATAAATTAAGGTTGCATATCGAGGTTCCATTGTAATGTATATTAGAGCTGATTTCCTCTTTTCTGTTTATTACAATATATAGTACACTACTGTATAAACATTTAAAAATACATGTAGTACTACAAATGCTATAAATGGTGCAAAGGTGACATTAAAACATCAAAGATGGTTGACACAAACCCATTACCATATAGTATGCTCCTCATTTAGCGACAAATTTGCTTACTGACATGGTCTTAGGAACGGAACTCCGTCATTAAGTAAGGAGAGGCTGTACGTTCCAAGACCTACTGTGGATGATCGAAACTGTGGATAGTAGTGCACCCTCTCTCCTATGTGCGGGTTATTTGGGTATTGTTCCAGTCACAGCATTGTGCCCTTTTGTTCTTCTCTGTTCCACAGGCATAACATCTCAATAAAATCCACTCTAGAATTGTATCGTCTTTCTCTACTTCCGTCAACTTTGTGATATTTGTTTCTGAAGGGAATGGGAGAAATGGGGTAATTGTGTCCTTGGACCAGACTCTTAGTTTGCCTATCCTCTTGTTACCCGTTACTTGGAAAAGTTGACCTCCCATACCCTGGAAAATTGACCTCCCATATGCTGGTGAGATGACCTACCATACCCTGGTAAGTTGATCTCCCACACCCTGGTAAGATGACCTACCATACCCTGGTAAGTTGACATCCCACACCCTGGTAAGTTGACCTCCCATGCCCTGGTAAGTTGACCTCCCATATCCTGGTAAGTTGACCTCTCATACCCTGGTAAGTTGATCTCCCACACCCTGGTAAGATGACCTACCATACTGTAAGTTGACATCCCACACCCTGGTAAGTTGGCCTCCCATAGCCTGGAAAGTTGACCTTCCATACCCTGGAAAGTTGACCTCCCATACCCTGGAAAGTTGACCTCCCATACCCTGGTAAGTTGACCTCCCATATCCTGGTAAGTTGACCTCCCATGCCCTGGTAAGTTGACCTCCCATATCCTGGTAAGTTGACCTCTCATACCCTGATAAGTTGACCTCCCATACCCTGGTAAGTTTACCTCCTATACCCTGTTAAGTTGACCTCCCATACCCTGGAAAGATGACCTCCCATACCCTGGTAAGTTGACCTCCCATACCCTGGTAAGTTGACCTCCTATACCCTGGTAAGTTGACCTCCTATACCCTGGAAAGTTGACCTCCCATACCCTGGTAGATTGACATCCCATACCCTAGTAAGTTGACTCCCATACCCTGGCAAGTTGACCTCCCATACCCTGGCAAGTTGACCTCCCATACCCTGGCAAGTTGACCTCCCATACCCTGGCAAGTTGACCTCCCATACCCTGGTAAGTTGACCTCCCATACCCTGGTAAGTTGACCTCACATACTCAGAAAAATCTGGCATAATATCTCTACTTGTACATCACTTGGGTATCATTACTGTGGAAATGTTTTGCTAAACAGCGGCTTCCTCAGTCCAGTACAGAGAAGAATCATCAAAGAGTACAAGGAGTTTGAAGTAATCAGTCCCTCAGCCTGGAGTCTATGTGATCAGTCCATCAATCCTGATAAGAGTACAGCATATGCACAAAAGGGTTTATTTTCTGTAGACAGATTGGTGGATTGATCACATCGACTCCAGGGAGAGGGAACGACTACCTCAAACTCCTCCTGATCTTCAACCCTTCTTCTCTGTATTGGACTAAGGAAGCCATTGGTTGGTAAAAATCTTTCCACAATAAACATACCCAAGGGTTGAACAAATGTTGAACAAGTGTCTAAGTCATCGTCTTGTCGGTTCTCTGAGCCATTTATCTACATAACATCTCCAGTTGAATTGTCATAAAATAACACTGTTTTCCAGATTAAAAATATACAATTCTTATCAAAAGCTACAAAGGTTCCATCTGGTGCTGTCTTATAATACAGTTCAGCTGTACCACCAATGAACACTTTCGTACAAGTGTCAGCTTTAACTTTTTTGCTAGCAGACTCTTATGAAACTCAACTACCACTTGTTTTCCAGCACTTGCAACCTGGGTGCTTATGTTAAGGGGTATGTATGTGCAGTTACACTGTGTAAATGTCAAACCACAGACGACTGGGACAGTAATTAACATCTTCAAAAACACTCACTGGGTGAGCCATAATAATTGCTGTACGGACTCAAGGTATAGCAGTGTTTATCTTACTCTTGAGTCCAAACATTTACGTCTCTCCAAGGAGACGTATGTGTGGGCATGCATGTGTGTACCTGTGCATACATGTGCAGACATGTGTGAGATGAAGAAAAAACATGACATGCTGGGAGGGAAAGTGACATGTAGTAGACCTTGGATATCACAGATCACTGCTGCATTCCAGGACTGCAACTGCTAGATATACAAATGATACTCATGACTGCAGTGTTGCAATGCTATTGCTTAAATCACTGATGCACAATAAAATACAGTGGACCCCCGGTTAACGATATTTTTTCATTCCAGAAGTATGTTCAGGTGCCAGTACTGACCGAATTTGTTCCCATAAGGAATATTGTGAAGTAGATCAGTCCATTTCAGACCCCCAAACATACACGTACAAATGCACTTACATAAATACACTTACATAATTGGTCACATTGGGAGGTGATCGTTAAGCGGGGGTCCACTGTATATGCAAGTGATATGATCTAATTACACATCTGTTTACTGATGTGTAACCTAACCCTCCCTCCATTCCCCTGTCCTCCATCCCTTCGTCCCTCCATCCCTCCCAGGATTCCCTTGTCTTTGACTATTTAAGAAATCCCAATTAACTTAAGATCACTGAATCTAAAGCATTAATGAATACTTAAAACTGAACTATTTTCATTACTCTAATTTTCTGTAATAATACATACTACTTGTACTAGCCAATAGCCTATGTCTAGTCGTAAGTAGTTTGTAATTACAGTGGACCCTCGAATTTAGTCGTGCCTTTTCTGTATGCAAAACTATTTTTATTATCTATAAAATGTATGTTTTGTTAATATTTCCCATAGGAAATAAGGTAAATCCAATTAAACCATTCCAGACACCCAAAAATATTAACAAACAATACATTTTATAGATAATAAAAATAGTTTTGCATCCAGAAATGGCACTATTAAATTCGAGGGTCCACTGTATTATTATTGTTATAATCAAGCACTAAATCCACCAGGGCCATAAAGTGTTGCAGTAGCGTATAAATATTTGTATTAGTCAGCTTGGAATGCTCAGTACGTTAGCGGCTTTCTCTGTACTTAACAATATTGTATTACATGTAAACTACATTTTGTCAACCGCAGACAGAAATACAGTTTGTTTGTTTACAATCAAATAATAACTATTGCCACTGTAGTCTTAAGTTATGTTCAAGTTTGTCTGAAATTCTCTACATAACTACAGTGGTACCCTGAGTTTCAAACTTTCTTCATTCCAGAAGGCTGTTCGAGTGCCGTTACCGAACGAATTTGTTCCCATAAGGAATAATGTAAATCAGATTAGTCCGTTTCAGACCCCCAAAAATATACTTACAAAAGGACTTACAATAATATACTTACATAACTGGTCGAGTTGGGAGCTGTTCGAAACTCGGGGTACCACCGTAGTATAAGCTTCTTACATGC
>NC_091387.1:4431158-4466158 GCF_038502225.1 Cherax quadricarinatus
ACATAAATGAAAAATATGTGTTTAAACGTATAAGAGAAAATTTTAGAAAGGACTTAATTTTAAATGTGTTCTTGCTAATTGACCAGTTTTACCTATTCGGCACGACATATATACTCTAGCCTCAACTAAACACTCTCAAACTACATACAAGTTTCTGCTGAACTACAGGACCCACCAGGTTACCCACTACCCAAATACACATGAAAAGATGTGGCCTGGGAAGTCATTTTAAGACAGACGTCTGACAGAACAAGCTTGATATAACAGTCATAACCTCAGCAACTGGCCTTTCATACCCAGATATCCTGGCAAGTACCACACATCAGCAAGACTACATGGCCTTGAACCATGCACGGAGACAGGCTTATCATTCTGAGAGTTTGTTGACCACAGGCTGGTAAAAAAGAATATTGAACCAAGGCCAACAGTGTGTATTGGGAATATGAGTAGACAGCAAACTAGTTATAATAATAATAATAATAATAATAATCTTTATTTTTACAAATACAGTGGACCCTCGGTTTACGATATTATTTCATTCCAGAAATACGTTCAGGTGCCAGTACTGACCGAATTTGTTCCCATAAGGAATATTGTGAATTAGATTAGTCCATTTCAGACCCCCAAACATACACATACAAATGCACTTACATAAATACACTTACATAATTGGTCGCATTGGGAGCTGATTGTAAACCGGGGGTCCACTGTATATGTATAAGGTATACAGGCCTAGCTGACATCAATGACATATTACTAAATAGAAAGCCCCTTGATATTACCTGGAGTTTACCTGGAGAGGGTTTCGGGGGTCAACGCCCCCACGGCACAGTCTGAGACCAGGCCTCATGGTGGATCAGGGTCTGATCAACCAGGCTGTTACTGCTGGCCACATGCAAGCTGATGTACAAACCACAGCCCGGTTGGTCAGGTACTGACTTTAGGTGCTTGTCCAGTGTCTTCTTGAAGACAGTCAGGGGTCTATTGGTAATCCCCCTTATGTATGCTGGGAGGCAATTGAACAGTCTTGGGCCCCGGACACTTATTGTGTTGTCTCTCAGTGTATTCGTGGTGCCCCTGCTTTTCATCGGGGAAATGTTGCATCTCCTGCCGAGTCTTTGGCTTTCATAGGCAGTGATTTTCGTGTGTAAGTTTGGTACCAATCCCTCCAGGACCTTCCAAGTGTATATTACCATGTTGTATCTCTCACCTGCATTCGAGGGAATACAGATCAAGGACCTTCAACCATTCCCAGTAGTTTAGGTGTCTTATCGTACTTATGTGTACCGTGAAAGTTCTTTGTACACTCTCCAGGTCTGCAATGTTGCCAGCCTTGAAGGGGACAGTTAGTGTACAGCAGTATTCCAAGTTAGAGAGCACAAGCAATTCGGAGAGAATCATCATGGGCTTGGTGTCCCTAGTTTTGAAGGTTCTCATTATCCATCCTATTGTTGAGGTCTTTGAAGGCGAGATCTTCTGAATATGCCGAGTATTTCGGGCAAATTATGTCAATTTTGTCCCTAGGATGTGACTCAAACCAGTCCACTAACATCCTGCTACCCATTTTACTGCTAGGTGAACATTGGACTGCAGGTGTCTTAAGGAAACATATCTTAATGCTACCAACCGTACCAGGGATCAACCCTTGGACCAAAGTGTGTGAGGTGAGTGCGCTATCGATAGAGCAACAGGACCCAAACAGATAGTTATCAGGTGAGTAGTATTACTAGAGCTGCCAGTAAACACAAGAGGCTCACTTGTTAACACAAAGAGTCCTCAATAGTAATAATGCTTGTTACCTGCTCCGCAAGTAAACATCTTGATCCTTGAAGCATGAGTTGAATCACACTCAAGATAATGAGCAAAGGTTACCCTCCAAAACAGCACTAAGAGTGCCCATCCATCACACATCAAAATGCACCTTTAGCTGGTGAGGGACACGTGCAACAGTTAGGTAACTTTATTCAGAAACGTTTTCACCTACTGTGTAGGCGACACATTTCGGAATAAAGCAGTAAAAATATAATGATGTAATCAGTAAAGCAGTAGAGATGTCAAGACGATGTAATCAGTCCATCAGTAGAGATGTCAAGACGATGTAATCAGTCCATCACACTTGAAAACGTAGAGTATTGCTTCATAGTCTGGAACAATGTCCAGACTGAGGGACTGACTACCTCAGTCATGGACTGATCACACTGTCTTTACATCTCAACTGCTTCTGCTGCCTCGGAATAGACTGAAGAAGTCTACTATGTGGGGGAAACGTTTCAGAATAAAGACACCTGTCACACACGTGTCTTGCTTATCGATTTGTCAGTATTGTATACCATTATCATATTCACATGGTGCTGGAACTGACCAAGCAAGTCAGAGACAGAACCTGTCACTGGCTTACTTGGTCAGTTCCAGACCTACAGATACATGTAGGTCGTGATGGAGGGCAGCACCACACTACACCTACATGTAGGTTGTGATGGAAGGCAGGCACCACACTACACCTACATGTAGGTCGTGATGGAGGGCAGCACCACACTACACCTACATGTAGGTCGTGATGGAAGGCAGCACCACACTACACCTACATGTAGGTTGTGATGGAGGGCAGCACCACACTACACCTACATGTAGGTCATGATGGAGGGCAGCACCACACTACACCTACATGTAGGTCATGATGGAAGGCAGCACCACACTACACCTACATGTAGGTCATGATGGAGGGCAGCACCACACTACACCTACATGTAGGTCGTGATGGAGGGCAGCACCACACTACACCTACATGTAGGTCATGATGGAGGGCAGCACCACACTACACCTACATGTAGGTCGTGATGGAGGGCAGCACCACACTACACCTACATGTAGGTCATGATGGAAGGCAGCACCACACTACACCTACATGTAGGTCGTGATGGAGGGCAGCACCACACTACACCTACATGTAGGTCATGATGGAGGGCAGCACCACACTACACCTACATGTAGGTCATGATGGAGGGCAGCACCACACTACACCTACATGTAGGTCATGATGGAAGGCAGCACCACACTACACCTACATGTAGGTCATGATGGAAGGCAGCACCACACTACACCTACATGTAGGTCGTGATGGAAGGCAGCACCACACTACACCTACATGTAGGTCATGATGGAAGGCAGCACCACACTTCACCTACATGTAGGTCGTGATGGAAGGCAGCACCACACTACACCTACATGTAGGTCGTGGAGGGCAGCACCACACTACACCTACATGTAGGTCATGATGGAAGGCAGCACCACACTACACCTACATGTAGGTCATGATGGAGGGCAGCACCACACTACACCTACATGTAGGTCATGATGGAGGGCAGCACCACACTACACCTACATGTAGGTCATGATGGAGGGCAGCACCACACTACACCTACATGTAGGTCGTGATGGAGGGCAGCACCACACTACACCTACATGTAGGTCATGATGGAGGGCAGCACCACACTACACCCACATGTAGGTCATGATGGAAGGCAGCACCACACTACACCTACATGTAGGTCGTGATGGAAGGCAGCACCACACTACACCTACATGTAGGTCATGATGGAAGGCAGCACCACGCTACACCTACATGTAGGTCGTGATGGAAGGCAGCACCACACTACACCTACATGTAGGTCGTGATGGAGGGCAGCACCACACTACACCTACATGTAGGTCATGATGGAAGGCAGCACCACACTACACCTACATGTAGGTCGTGATGGAGGGCAGCACCACACTACACCTACATGTAGGTCGTGATGGAGGGCAGCACCACACTACACCTACATGTAGGTCGTGATGGAGGGCAGCACCACACTACACCTACATGTAGGTCGTGATGGAGGGCAGCACCACACTACACCTACATGTAGGTCGTGATGGAAGGCAGCACCACACTACACCTACATGTAGGTCGTGATGGAGGGCAGCACCACACTACACCTACATGTAGGTCATGATGGAGGGCAGCACCACACTACACCTACATGTAGGTCGTGATGGAGGGCAGCACCACACTACACCTACATGTAGGTCATGATGGAGGGCAGCACCACACTACACCTACATGTAGGTCGTGATGGAGGGCAGCACCACACTACACCTACATGTAGGTCGTGATGGAGGGCAGCACCACACTACACCTACATGTAGGTCGTGATGGAAGGCAGCACCACACTACACCTACATGTAGGTCGTGATGGAAGGCAGCACCACACTACACCTACATGTAGGTCGTGATGGAAGGCAGCACCACACTACACCTACATGTAGGTCATGATGGAGGGCAGGACCACACTACACCTACATGTAGGTCATGATGGAGGGCAGCACCACACTACACCTACATGTAGGTCGTGATGGAGGGCAGCACCACACTACACCTACATGTAGGTCGTGATGGAGGGCAGGCACCACACTACACCTACATGTAGGTCGTGATGGAGGGCAGCACCACACTACACCTACATGTAGGTCGTGATGGAGGGCAGCACCACACTACACCTACATGTAGGTCATGATGGAAGGCAGCACCACACTACACCTACATGTAGGTCATGATGGAAGGCAGCACCACACTACACCTACATGTAGGTCATGATGGAAGGCAGCACCACACTACACCTACATGTAGGTCATGATGGAAGGCAGCACCACACTACACCTACATGTAGGTCATGATGGAAGGCAGCACCACACTACACCTACATGTAGGTCATGATGGAAGGCAGCACCACACTACACCTACATGTAGGTCATGATGGAGGGCAGCACCACATAGACTTTGATGGAAGGCAGCACCTAATTAGCATAACTACAAAAGGGCAGTTAAACTGACCTCCCCTTGGGTAAGAGGCTCCCCCAGGTGGAAAGAAGCTCTCCCAGGGGCAAGATGCTCTCCCAGGGGCAAGATGCTCTCCCAGGTCGAAAGAAGATCTGCCAGGGGCAAGATGCTCTCCCAGGTCGAAAGAAGCTCTCCCAGGGGCAAGAGGCTCTCCCAGGGGCAAGAGGCTCTCCAAGGGGCAAGAGGCTCTCCAAGGGGCAAAAAGCTCTCCCAGAGACAAGAGGCTCCCCAAGGGGCAAGAGGTTCCCCCAGGGGCAAGAGGCTCTCCCAGGGGCAAGAGGCTCTCCCAGGGGCAAGAGGCTCTCCCAGGGGCAAGAGGCTCTCCCAGGGGCAAGAGGCTCTCCCAGGGGTAAGAGGCTCTCCCAGGGGCAAGAGGCTCTCCCAGGGACGAGAGGCTCCCCAAGGGGCAAGAGGTTCCCCCAGGGGCAAGAGGCTCTCCCAGGGGTAAGAGGCTCTCCCAGGGTGTAGTGTTACCTGCCAGGGTGTAGTGTTACCTGTCAGGGTGTAGTGTTACCTGCCACGATGTAGTGTTACCTGCTAGGGTGTAGTGTTACCTGCCAGGGTGTAGTGTTACCTCCCAGGGTGTAGTGTTACCTGTCAGGGTGTAGTGTTACCTGCCAGGGTGTAGTGTTACCTGTCAGGGTGTAGTGTTACCTGCCAGGGTGTAGTGTTACCTGCCAGGGTGTAGTCTTACCTGCCAGGGTGTAGTCTTACCTGCCAGGGTGAAATCTTACCTGCCAGGGTGTAGTCTTACCTGCCAGGGTGTAGTCTTGCCTGCCAGGGTGTAGTGTTACTTGCCAGGGTGTAGTCTTACCTGCCAGGGTGTAATCTTACCTACCAGGGTGTAGTGTTACCTGCCAGAGTGTAGTCTTACCTGCCAGAGTGTAGTCTTACCTGCCAGGGTGTAGTCTTACCTGCCAGGGTGTAGTCTTACCTGCCAGGGTGTAGTCTTACCTGACAGGGTGTAATCTTACCTGACAGGGTGTAATCTTACCTGCCAGGGTGTAATCTTACCTGCCATGGTGTAATCTTACCTGCCAGGGTGTAGTGTTACCTGCCAGGGTGTAGTCTTACCTGCCAGGGTGTAGTCTTACCTGCCAGGGTGTAATCTTACCTGCCAGGGTGTAATCTTACCTGCCAGGGTGTGATCTTACCTGCCAGGGTGTAATCTTACCTGCCAGGGTGTAATCTTACCTGCCATGGTGTAGTCTTACCTGCCAGGGTGTAATCTTACCTGCCAGGGTGTAGTCTTACCTGCCAGGGTGTAATCTTACCTGCCAGGGTGTAATCTTACCTGCCAGGGTGTAGTCTTACCTGCCAGGGTGTAGTCTTACCTGCCAGGGTGTAATCTTATCTGATAAGGGTGTAATCTTACCTGCCAGGGTGTAGTCTTACCTGCCAGGGTGTAGTCTTACCTGCCAGGGTGTAATCTTACCTGCCAGGGTGTAGTCTTACCTGCCAGGGTGTAGTCTTACCTGCCAGGGTGTGATCTTACCTGCCAGGGTGTAGTCTTACCTGCCAGGGTGTGATCTTACCTGCCAGGGTGTAGTCTTACCTGCCAGGGTGAAATCTTACCTGCTATGGTGTAATGTTACCTGCCATTGTGTTGTTACCTGCCAGGGTGTGATCTTACCTGCCAGGGTGTAATCTTACCTGCCAGGGTGTAATCTTACCTGCCAGGGTGTAATCTTACCTGCCAGGGTGTAATCTTACCTGCCAGGGTGTAATCTTACCTGCCAGGGTGTAATCTTACCTGCCAGGGTGTAATCTTACCTGCCAGGGTGTAATCCTACCTGCCAGGGTGTAATCCTACCTGCCAGGGTGTAATCTTACCTGCCAGGGTGTGATCTTACCTGCCAGGGTGTGATCTTACCTGCCAGGGTGTGATCTTACCTGCCAGGGTGTAATCTTACCTGCCAGGGTGTAATCTTACCTGCCAGGGTGTAATCTTACCTGCCAGGGTGCAATCTTACCTGCCAGGGTGTAATCTTACCTGCCAGGGTGTAATCTTACCTGTCAGGGTGTAATCTTACCTGCCAGGGTGTAATCTTACCTGTCAGGGTGTAATCTTACCTGCCAGGGTGTAGTGTTACCTGCCAGGGTGTAATCTTACCTGCCAGGGTGTAGTCTTACCTGCCAGGGTGTAATCTTACCTGCCAGGGTGTAATCTTACCTGCCAGGGTGTAGTGTTACCTGCCAGGGTGTAATCTTACCTGCCAGGGTGTAGTCTTACCTGCCAGGGTGTAATCTTACCTGCCAGGGTGTAATCTTACCTGCCAGGGTGTAGTGTTACCTGCCAGGGTGTAGTGTTACCTGCCAGGGTGTAGTGTTACCTGCCAGGGTGTAGTCTTACCTGCCAGGGTGTAATCTTACCTGCCAGGGCGTAATCTTACCTGCCAGGGTGTAGTCTTACCTGCCAGGGTGTAGTGTTACCTGCCAGGGTGTAGTCTTACCTGCCAGGGTGTAATCTTACCTGCCAGGGTGTAGTGTTACCTGCCAGGGTGTAATCTTACCTGCCAGGGTGTAGTCTTACCTGCCAGGGTGTAATCTTACCTGCCAGGGTGTAATATTACCTGCCAGGGTGTAGTCTTACCTGCCAGGGTGTAATATTACCTGCCAGGGTGTAATCTTACCTGCCAGGGTGTAGTCTTACCTGCCAGGGTGTAATCTTACCTGCCAGGATGTAGTGTTACCTGCCAGGGCGTAATCTTACCTGCCAGGGTGTAGTCTTACCTGCCAGGGTGTAATCTTACCTGCCAGGGCGTAATCTTACCTGCCAGGGTGTAGTCTTACCTGCCAGGGTGTAATCTTACCTGCCAGGGTGTAGTGTTACCTGCCAGGGCGTAATCTTACCTGCCAGGGTGTAGTCTTACCTGCCAGGGTGTAATCTTACCTGCCAGGGTGTAATATTACCTGCCAGGGTGTAGTCTTCCCTGCCAGGGTGTAATATTACCTGCCAGGGTGTAATCTTACCTGCCAGGGTGTAGTCTTACCTGCCAGGGTGTAATCTTACCTGCCAGGGTGTAATCTTACCTGCCAGGGTGTAGTGTTACCTGCCAGGGTGTAATCTTACCTGCCAGGGTGTAGTCTTACCTGCCAGGGTGTAATCTTACCTGCCAGGGTGTAATCTTACCTGCCAGGGTGTAGTGTTACCTGCCAGGGTGTAGTGTTACCTGCCAGGGTGTAGTCTTACCTGCCAGGGTGTAATCTTACCTGCCAGGGCGTAATCTTACCTGCCAGGGTGTAGTCTTACCTGCCAGGGTGTAGTGTTACCTGCCAGGGTGTAGTCTTACCTGCCAGGGTGTAATCTTACCTGCCAGGGTGTAGTGTTACCTGCCAGGGCGTAATCTTACCTGCCAGGGTGTAGTCCTACCTGCCAGGGTGTAATCTTACCTGCCAGGGTGTAATATTACCTGCCAGGGTGTAGTCTTACCTGCCAGGGTGTAATATTACCTGCCAGGGTGTTATCTTACCTGCCAGGGTGTAGTCTTACCTGCCAGGGTGTAGTCTTACCTGCCAGGGTGTAATCTTACCTGCCAGGGCGTAATCTTACCTGCCAGGGTGTAGTCTTACCTGCCAGGGTGTAATCTTACCTGCCAGGGCGTAATCTTACCTGCCAGGGTGTAGTCTTACCTGCCAGGGTGTAATATTACCTGCCAGGGTGTAATATTACCTGCCAGGGTGTAGTCTTACCTGCCAGGGTGTAATATTACCTGCCAGGGTGTAATCTTACCTGCCAGGGTGTAGTCTTACCTGCCAGGGTGTAGTCCATATCAAAGCCATAGAAGTGTATCTTCTGGAGGTGTAGACTGCGGTTCACAAATACTCTGTAGCGAGGACACAAATATTATTATTATTATTATTATTATTATTATTATTATTATTATTATTATATTATCTTACATATCTATCTGTCTCCCTCTCACCTTCCTATAATTATATCTACCCAGGTGTTGTACATGTGTCTTATTCATCAATAAAGTCACCCAGGTGTTGTACATGTGTCTTATTCATCAATAAAGACACCCAGGTGTTGTACATGTGTATTATTCATCAATAAAGTCACCCAGGTGTTGTACATGTGTCTTATTCATCAATAAAGTCACCCAGGTGTTGTACAGGTGTCTTATTCATCAATAAAGACACCCAGGTGTTGTACATGTGTCTTATTCATCAATAAAGACACCCAGGTGTTGTACATGTGTCTTATTCATCAATAAAGTCACCCAGGTGTTGTACATGTGTCTTATTCATCAATAAAGTCACCCAGGTGTTGTACAGGTGTCTTATTCATCAATAAAGACACCCAGGTGTTGTACATGTGTCTTATTCATCAATAAAGACACCTAGGTGTTGTACATGTGTCTTATTCATCAATAAAGACACCCAGGTGTTGTACATGTGTCTTATTCATCAATAAAGACACCCAGGTGTTGTACATGTGTCTTATTCATCAACAAAGACACCCAGGTGTTGTACATGTGTCTTATTCATCAATAAAGTCACCCAGGTGTTGTACATGTGTCTTATTCATCAATAAAGACACCCAGGTGTTGTACATGTGTCTTATTCATCAATAAAGACACCCAGGTGTTGTACATGTGTCTTATTCATCAATAAAGACACCTAGGTGTTGTACATGTGTCTTATTCATCAATAAAGTCACCCAGGTGTTGTACATGTGTCTTATTCATCAATAAAGACACCCAGGTGTTGTACATGTGTCTTATTCATCAATAAAGACACCCAGGTGTTGTACATGTGTCTTATTCATCAATAAAGACACCCAGGTGTTGTACATGTGTCTTATTCATCAATAAAGACACCCAGGTGTTGTACATGTGTCTTATTCATCAACAAAGACACCTAGGTGTTGTAAATGTGTCTTATTCATCAATAAAGACACCCAGGTGGTGTACAGGTGTCTTATTCATCAATAAAGACACCCAGGTGTTGTACATGTGTCTTATTCATCAATAAAGACACCCAGGTGTTGTACATGTGTCTTATTCATCAATAAAGACACCCATGTGTTGTACATGTGTCTTATTCATCAACAAAGACACCTAGGTGTTGTACATGTGTCTTATTCATCAATAAAGACACCCAGGTGTTGTACATGTGTCTTATTCATCAACAAAGACACCCAGGTGTTGTACATGTGTCTTATTCATCAATAAAGACACCCAGGTGTTGTACATGTGTCTTATTCATCAATAAAGACACCCAGGTGTTGTACATGTGTCTTATTCATCAATAAAGACACCTAGGTGTTGTACATGTGTCTTATTCATCAATAAAGACACCCAGGTGTTGTACAGGTGTCTTATTCATCAATAAAGACACCCAGGTGTTGTACATGTGTCTTATTCATCAACAAAGACACCTAGGTGTTGTACATGTGTCTTATTCATCAATAAAGACACCCAGGTGTTGTACATGTGTCTTATTCATCAATAAAGACACCCAGGTGTTGTACATGTGTCTTATTCATCAATAAAGACACCTAGGTGTTGTACATGTGTCTTATTCATCAATAAAGACACCCAGGTGTTGTACAGGTGTCTTATTCATCAATAAAGACACCCAGGTGTTGTACATGTGTCTTATTCATCAATAAAGTCACCCAGGTGTTGTACATGTGTCTTATTCATCAATAAAGACACCCAGGTGTTGTACAGGTGTCTTATTCATCAATAAAGACACCCAGGTGTTGTACATGTGTCTTATTCATCAATAAAGTCACCCAGGTGTTGTACATGTGTCTTATTCATCAATAAAGTCACCCAGGTGTTGTACATGTGTCTTATTCATCAATAAAGTCACCCAGGTGTTGTACATGTGTCTTATTCATCAATAAAGTCACCCAGGTGTTGTACAGGTGTCTTATTCATCAATAAAGACACCCAGGTGTTGTACATGTGTCTTATTCATCAATAAAGACACCTAGGTGTTGTACATGTGTCTTATTCATCAATAAAGACACCCAGGTGTTGTACATGTGTCTTATTCATCAATAAAGACACCCAGGTGTTGTACATGTGTCTTATTCATCAACAAAGACACCCAGGTGTTGTACATGTGTCTTATTCATCAATAAAGTCACCCAGGTGTTGTACATGTGTCTTATTCATCAATAAAGACACCCAGGTGTTGTACATGTGTCTTATTCATCAATAAAGACACCCAGGTGTTGTACATGTGTCTTATTCATCAATAAAGACACCTAGGTGTTGTACATGTGTCTTATTCATCAATAAAGACACCCAGGTGTTGTACAGGTGTCTTATTCATCAATAAAGACACCCAGGTGTTGTACATGTGTCTTATTCATCAATAAAGTCACCCAGGTGTTGTACATGTGTCTTATTCATCAATAAAGACACCCAGGTGTTGTACATGTGTCTTATTCATCAATAAAGTCACCCAGGTGTTGTACATGTGTCTTATTCATCAATAAAGACACCCAGGTGTTGTACATGTGTCTTATTCATCAATAAAGACACCCAGGTGTTGTACATGTGTCTTATTCATCAACAAAGACACCCAGGTGTTGTACATGTGTCTTATTCATCAATAAAGTCACCCAGGTGTTGTACATGTGTCTTATTCATCAATAAAGACACCCAGGTGTTGTACATGTGTCTTATTCATCAATAAAGACACCCAGGTGTTGTACATGTGTCTTATTCATCAATAAAGACACCTAGGTGTTGTACATGTGTCTTATTCATCAATAAAGACACCCAGGTGTTGTACAGGTGTCTTATTCATCAATAAAGACACCCAAATGTTGTACATGTGTCTTATTCATCAATAAAGTCACCCAGGTGTTGTACATGTGTCTTATTCATCAATAAAGACACCCAGGTGTTGTACATGTGTCTTATTCATCAATAAAGACACCCAGGTGTTGTACATGTGTCTTATTCATCAATAAAGACACCCAGGTGTTGTACATGTGTCTTATTCATCAATAAAGACACCCAGGTGTTGTACATGTATCTTATTCATCAACAAAGACACCTAGGTGTTGTACATGTGTCTTATTCATCAATAAAGACACCCAGGTGGTGTACAGGTGTCTTATTCATCAATAAAGACACCCAGGTGTTGTGCATGTGTCTTATTCATCAATAAAGACACCCAGGTGTTGTACATGTGTCTTATTCATCAATAAAGACACCCAGGTGTTGTACATGTGTCTTATTCATCAACAAAGACACCTAGGTGTTGTACATGTGTCTTATTCATCAATAAAGACACCCAGGTGTTGTACATGTGTCTTATTCATCAACAAAGACACCCAGGTGTTGTACATGTGTCTTATTCATCAATAAAGACACCCAGGTGTTGTACATGTGTCTTATTCATCAATAAAGACACCCAGGTGTTGTACATGTGTCTTATTCATCAATAAAGACACCCAGGTGTTGTACATGTGTCTTATTCATCAATAAAGACACCCAGGTGTTGTACATGTGTCTTATTCATCAACAAAGACACCTAGGTGTTGTACATGTGTCTTATTCATCAATAAAGACATCCAGGTGTTGTACATGTGTCTTATTCATCAATAAAGACACCCAGGTGTTGTACATGTGTCTTATTCATCAATAAAGACACCTAGGTGTTGTACATGTGTCTTATTCATCAATAAAGACACCCAGGTGTTGTACATGTGTCTTATTCATCAATAAAGACACCCAGGTGTTGTACATGTGTCTTATTCATCAACAAAGACACCTAGGTGTTGTACATGTGTCTTATTCATCAATAAAGACACCCAGGTGTTGTACATGTGTCTTATTCATCAATAAAGACACCCAGGTGTTGTACATGTGTCTTATTCATCAATAAAGACACCTAGGTGTTGTACATGTGTCTTATTCATCAATAAAGACACCCAGGTGTTGTACAGGTGTCTTATTCATCAATAAAGACACCCAGGTGTTGTACATGTGTCTTATTCATCAATAAAGTCACCCAGGTGTTGTACATGTGTCTTATTCATCAATAAAGACACCCAGGTGTTGTACAGGTGTCTTATTCATCAATAAAGACACCCAGGTGTTGTACATGTGTCTTATTCATCAATAAAGTCACCCAGGTGTTGTACATGTGTCTTATTCATCAATAAAGTCACCCAGGTGTTGTACATGTGTCTTATTCATCAATAAAGTCACCCAGGTGTTGTACATGTGTCTTATTCATCAATAAAGTCACCCAGGTGTTGTACAGGTGTCTTATTCATCAATAAAGACACCCAGGTGTTGTACATGTGTCTTATTCATCAATAAAGACACCTAGGTGTTGTACATGTGTCTTATTCATCAATAAAGACACCCAGGTGTTGTACATGTGTCTTATTCATCAATAAAGACACCCAGGTGTTGTACATGTGTCTTATTCATCAACAAAGACACCCAGGTGTTGTACATGTGTCTTATTCATCAATAAAGTCACCCAGGTGTTGTACATGTGTCTTATTCATCAATAAAGACACCCAGGTGTTGTACATGTGTCTTATTCATCAATAAAGACACCCAGGTGTTGTACATGTGTCTTATTCATCAATAAAGACACCTAGGTGTTGTACATGTGTCTTATTCATCAATAAAGACACCCAGGTGTTGTACAGGTGTCTTATTCATCAATAAAGACACCCAGGTGTTGTACATGTGTCTTATTCATCAATAAAGTCACCCAGGTGTTGTACATGTGTCTTATTCATCAATAAAGACACCCAGGTGTTGTACATGTGTCTTATTCATCAATAAAGACACCCAGGTGTTGTACATGTGTCTTATTCGTCAATAAAGACACCCAGGTGTTGTACATGTGTCTTATTCATCAATAAAGACACCCAGGTGTTGTACATGTGTCTTATTCATCAACAAAGACACCTAGGTGTTGTACATGTGTCTTATTCATCAATAAAGACACCCAGGTGGTGTACAGGTGTCTTATTCATCAATAAAGACACCCAGGTGTTGTACATGTGTCTTATTCATCAATAAAGACACCCAGGTGTTGTACATGTGTCTTATTCATCAATAAAGACACCCAGGTGTTGTACATGTGTCTTATTCATCAACAAAGACACCTAGGTGTTGTACATGTGTCTTATTCATCAATAAAGACACCCAGGTGTTGTACATGTGTCTTATTCATCAACAAAGACACCCAGGTGTTGTACATGTGTCTTATTCATCAATAAAGACACCCAGGTGTTGTACATGTGTCTTATTCATCAATAAAGACACCCAGGTGTTGTACATGTGTCTTATTCATCAATAAAGACACCCAGGTGTTGTACATGTGTCTTATTCATCAATAAAGACACCCAGGTGTTGTACATGTGTCTTATTCATCAACAAAGACACCTAGGTGTTGTACATGTGTCTTATTCATCAATAAAGACACCCAGGTGTTGTACATATGTCTTATTCATCAATAAAGACACCCAGGTGTTGTACATGTGTCTTATTCATCAATAAAGACACCTAGGTGTTGTACATGTGTCTTATTCATCAATAAAGACACCCAGGTGTTGTACAGGTGTCTTATTCATCAATAAAGACACCCAGGTGTTGTACATGTGTCTTATTCATCAACAAAGACACCTAGGTGTTGTACATGTGTCTTATTCATCAATAAAGACACCCAGGTGTTGTACATGTGTCTTATTCATCAATAAAGACACCCAGGTGTTGTACATGTGTCTTATTCATCAATAAAGACACCTAGGTGTTGTACATGTGTCTTATTCATCAATAAAGACACCCAGGTGTTGTACAGGTGTCTTATTCATCAATAAAGACACCCAGGTGTTGTACATGTGTCTTATTCATCAATAAAGTCACCCAGGTGTTGTACATGTGTCTTATTCATCAATAAAGACACCCAGGTGTTGTACAGGTGTCTTATTCATCAATAAAGACACCCAGGTGTTGTACATGTGTCTTATTCATCAATAAAGTCACCCAGGTGTTGTACATGTGTCTTATTCATCAATAAAGACACCCAGGTGTTGTATATGTGTCTTATTCATCAATAAAGTCACCCAGGTGTTGTACATGTGTCTTATTAATCAATAAAGACACCTAGGTGTTGTACACGTGTCTTATTCATCAATAAAGACACCCAGGTGTTGTACATGTGTCTTATTCATCAATAAAGTCACCCAGGTGTTGTACATGTGTCTTATTCATCAATAAAGACACCCAGGTGTTGTACATGTGTCTTATTCATCAATAAAGACACCCAGGTGTTGTACATGTGTCTTATTCATCAATAAAGACACCCAGGTGTTGTACATGTGTCTTATTCATCAATAAAGACACCCAGGTGTTGTACATGTGTCTTATTCATCAATAAAGACACACAGATGTTGTACATGTGTCTTATTCATCAATAAAGACACCCAGGTGTTGTACATGTGTCTTATTCATCAATAAAGACACCCAGGTGTTGTACATCTGTCTTATTCATCAATAAAGTCACCCAGGTGTTGTACAAGTGTCTTATTCATCAATAAAGACACCCAGGTGTTGTACATGTGTCTTATTCATCAATAAAGTCACCCAGGTGTTGTACATGTGTCTTATTCATCAATAAAGACACCCAGGTGTTGTACAGGTGTCTTATTCATCAATAAAGACACCCAGGTGTTGTACACGTGTCTTATTCATCAATAAAGACACCCAGGTGTTGTACAGGTGTCTTATTCATCAATAAAGACACCCAGGTGTTGTACATGTGTCTTATTCATCAACAAAGACACCTAGGTGTTGTACATGTGTCTTATTCATCAATAAAGACACCCAGGTGTTGTACATGTGTCTTATTCATCAATAAAGACACCCAGGTGTTGTACATGTGTCTTATTCATCAATAAAGACAACTAGGTGTTGTACATGTGTCTTATTCATCAATAAAGACACCCAGGTGTTGTACAGGTGTCTTATTCATCAATAAAGACACCCAGGTGTTGTACATGTGTCTTATTCATCAATAAAGTCACCCAGGTGTTGTACATGTGTCTTATTCATCAATAAAGACACCCAGGTGTTGTACAGGTGTCTTATTCATCAATAAAGACACCCAGGTGTTGTACATGTGTCTTATTCATCAATAAAGTCACCCAGGTGTTGTACATGTGTCTTATTCATCAATAATGACACCCAGGTGTTGTATATGTGTCTTATTCATCAATAAAGTCACCCAGGTGTTGTACATGTGTCTTATTAATCAATAAAGACACCTAGGTGTTGTACACGTGTCTTATTCATCAATAAAGACACCCAGGTGTTGTACATGTGTCTTATTCATCAATAAAGTCACCCAGGTGTTGTACATGTGTCTTATTCATCAATAAAGACACCCAGGTGTTGTACATGTGTCTTATTCATCAATAAAGACACCCAGGTGTTGTACATGTGTCTTATTCATCAATAAAGACACCCAGGTGTTGTACATGTGTCTTATTCATCAATAAAGACACCCAGGTGTTGTACATGTGTCTTATTCATCAATAAAGACACCCAGGTGTTGTACACGTGTCTTATTCATCAATAAAGACACCTAGGTGTTGTACATGTGTCTTATTCATCAATAAAGACACCCAGGTGTTGTACACGTGTCTTATTCATCAATAAAGACACCCAGGTGTTGTACATGTGTCTTATTCATCAATAAAGACACCCAGGTGTTGTACATGTGTCTTATTCATCAATAAAGTCACCCAGGTGTTGTACATGTGTCTTATTCATCAATAAAGACACCCAGGTGTTGTACATGTGTCTTATTCATCAATAAAGACACCCAGGTGTTGTACATGTGTCTTATTCATCAATTACAACGAATAATGAGATACATAACACAGAGGAAGACTTGATACAGGAAGCTGCATCTGTCTTGAGCATCCAGTGGGGATGCTCAAGACAGATGCAATAATAATAACAATAACAATAATAATAATAATAATAATTATTATTATTATTATTATTATTATTATTATTATTATTGTTGTTGTGGGAGTGAAAGAAGAACTTGCTTACGTAAGACAGTCATATGATGGATCAGTAATTGGAGCTTCTGGTCGTGTGACTGTGGTTATACACACAGTCTCACACAGTCACATACACACACACACGTACACACATACACACACACAGTCACATACACACACACACACACACACACACACACACACACACACACATACACACAGTCACATACACACGTATTGGAGGCAGGAACCATACATAGTTTTAAGGCGAGGTATGATAGAGCTCATGGGGCAGGGAGAGAGAGGACCTAGTAGCAATCAGCGAAGAGGCGGGGCCACGAGCTGTGACTCGACCCCTGCAACCACAAATAGGTGAGTGAGTACATACACACACACAGTCACATACACACACACACACACACACACAGTCACATACACATACAGTCACACACACACAGTCACATACACACACACACACACACACACACACACACACACACACACACACACACACACAGTCACATACACACACACACACACACACACACACACACACACACACACACACACACACACACAGTCACATACACATACAGTCACACACACAGTCACATACACACACACACACACACACACACACACACACACACACACACACACACACACACACACACACAGTCACATACACACACACAGAGTCACATACACACACATACACACAGTCACACACTCACACACACAGTCACACACACATACTCACACATATACACACACACACACACACACACACACACACACACACACACACACACACAAAGACAGGATGTTCCAGAGATTGGACACAGTAACAAGGGGACACAGTTGGAAGCTGAAGACACAGATGAATCACAGGGATGTTAGGAAGTATTTCTTCAGCCACAGAGTAGTCAGTAAGTGGAATAGTTTGGGAAGCGATGTAGTGGAGGCAGGATCCATACATAGCTTTAAGCAGAGGTATGATAAAGCTCACGGTTCAGGGAGAGTGACCTAGTAGCGATCAGTGAAGAGGCGGGGCCAGGAGCTTGGACTCGACCCCCGCAACCTCAACTAGGTGAGTACAACTAGGTGAGTACACACACACACAGTCACACACACACACACACACACACAGTCACATACACACACACAGTCACATACACACACATACACACCCACAGTCACATACACAGTCACATACACGCACAGTCACATACACATACAGTCACATACACACATACACAGTCACATACACACACACGTGTGTATGTGTATATGTGAACGACATGACGGAAGGGTTAGACTCAGAAGTGTCCCTGTTTGCAGATGACGTGAAGTTAATGAGGAGAATTAAATCAAACGCGGACCTGACAGGTCAACAAAGAGACCTGGACAGGCTGGATGTGTGGTCCAGCAACTGGCTCCTAGAATTTAACCCCACCAAATGCAACGTCATGAAGATCGGAGGAGGGCAAAGAAGACCGCAGACAGAGTATAGGCTAGGAGGCCAAAGACTGCAAACCTCACTCAAGGAGAAAGACCTTGGAGTGAGTATAATACCGAGTACATCTCCAGAAGCACACATTAACCAGATAACTGCTGCAGCATACGGGCGCCTGGCAAACCTGAGAATAGCGTTCCGATACCTTAGTAAGGAATCGTTCAAGATTTTATACACTGTGTACGTCAGGCCCATACTGGAGTATGCAGCACCAGTTTGGAACCCACACCTGGTCAAACACGTCAAGAAATTAGAGAAAGCGCAAAGGTTTGCAACAAGGTTAGTTCCAGAGCTAAGAGGAATGTCCTATGAAGAAAGGTTGAGGAAAATCGGTCTGACAACACTGGAGGACAGGAGAGTCAGGGGAGACATGATGACGACATACAAAATACTGCGTGGAATAGACAAGGTGGACAGAGACAGGATGTTCCAGAGATGGGACACAGACACAAGGGGTCACAATTGGAAGTTGAAGACTCGGATGAGTCAAAGGGATCTTAGGAAGTATTTCTTCAGTCATAGAGTAGTCAGGCCATGGAATAGTCTAGCAAGTGATGTAGTGGAGGCAGGAACCATACATAGTTTTAAGACGAGGTATGATAAAACTCATGGAGCAGGGGGAGAGAGGACCTAGTAGCGGTCGGTGAAGAGGCGGGGCCAGGAGCTGAGTCTCGACCCCTGCAACCACAATTAGGTGAGTACAATTAGGTGAGTACACACACACACACGCACAGGGAGAGAGAGGACCCAGTAGCAATCAGTGAAGAGCCGGGGCCAGGAGCTATGAATCGACCCCTGCAAGCACAAATAAGTGAACACACACACACACACACACACACACACACACACACACACACACACACCAACACGTGTAACCTTCTCACAGAGACCCATTATATGTGATATGTGTACCCGGAGTATACCTGGAGGGGATGGGGGGTCAACGCCCCCGAGGCCTGGTCCATGACCAGGCCTCGTTGTTGATCAGAACCTGATCAGCCAGGCTGTTACTGCTGGCCACACGTAGTCCAACGTAGGAACCGCAGCCCGGCTGGTCAGGTACTGACATTGTGCCTGTCCAGCTGCCTCTTAAAGACAACCAGGGGTCTTGAAGACAACCAGGGGTCTTGAAGACAACCAGGGGTCTTGAAGACAACCATGGGTCTTGAAGACAGCCAGGGGTCTTGAAGACAGCCAGGGGTCTTGAAGACAGCCATGGGTCCTGAAGACAACCAGGGGTCCTGAAGACAACCAGGGGTCTTGAAGACAACCAGGGGTCTTGAAGACAACCAGGGGTCTTGACAACCAGCCCGGTCATCAAGGAAAGTAACCTCACCATGATTAAAAGCGACCTTGGACAGTACTACCCCTAGTAACCAAAGAAAGTGACCTTGGACAGTACTACCCCTAGTAACCAAAGAAAGTGACCTTGGACAGTACTACCCCTAGTAACCAAAGAAAGAGACCTTGGACAGTACTACCCCTAGTAACCAAAGAAAGAGACCTTGGACAGTACTACCCCTAGTAACCAAAGAAAGAGACCTTGGACAGTACTACCCCTAGTAACCAAAGAAAGAGACCTTGGACAGTAGTACCCCTAGTAAGCAAAGAAAGTGACCTTGGACAGTACTACCCCTAGTAACCAAAGAAAGTGACCTTGGACAGCAGCAGCACTCATCATAAGGGAAAGTAGTCGTGGGTGCCAACAGTAAGGTGCCACAGTTGGCACTCTGCCACAACACTGTTCTGCCAGTGAATATTCGTGGTCCCTTACCACCCCATTACCCCTTCGTGTCCAAGGCGTAGTACCCCTGGCCACCCCTTGCGGGTGTGACGCACTTAATACTGACACATACATGCGTTGTTAGAGCGATAACTGATAAACTCCTAACATGCAAATTTCGCAGCTGAGTCAACACGCCACGGACCGGGAGGGGATTAAACTTACGTTAAAATGCGTTTTTAATATAGAGGTCAGTGCGTCAAGCACTCGGCCAGGGGTTGACGCACTGGCCTGTGGTGCTTTTACGATTTCATCAGTCGTATTTAAACGATGTTTAACGCTATTAAGTGAAGGTAGTCAGTCATCTTTAACGTTAACATTAAGATGATAATAATAATAATAATAATAATAATAATAATAATAATAATAATGTATATTTCTACCAGTACAAGATACAACTTATACAGACCATAGTTCACACCTATGACATACTATATAGAAAGTTCCCAGGATGCCACCCACACCAGTCACCTAACACACGGGTACCTGCTTACTGCTAGGTGAACAGTGAAAGCTGGTGTAAGGTGAGTAACACCCAGGTACCTACTTGCTGCTAGGTGAAAAGTGACAGCTGGTGTAAGGTGACTAACACCCAGGTACCTACTTGCTGCTAGGTGAAAAGTGACAGCTGGTGGTAAGGTAACTAACACTCGGGTACTTACTTACTGCTAGGTGAACAGTGACAGCTGGTGGTAAGGTAACTAACACTCAGGTACTTACTTACTGCTAGGTGAACAGTGACAGCTGGTGGTAAGGTAACTAACACTCGGGTACCTACTTACTGCTAGGTGAACAGTGACAGCTGGTAGTAAGGTAACTAACACTCGGGTACCTCCTTACTGCTAGGTGAACAGTGACAGCTGGTGGTAAGGTAACTAACACTCGGGTACCTACTTACTGCTAGGTGAACAGTGACAGCTGGTGGTAAGGTAACTAACACCCAGGTACCTCCTTACTGCTAGGTGAACAGTGACAGCTGGTGGTAAGGTAACTAACACTCGGGTACCTACTTACTGCTAGGTGAACAGTGACAGCTGGTGGTAAGGTAACTAACACTCAGGTACCTACTTACTGCTAGGTGAACAGTGACAGCTGGTGGTAAGGTAACTAACACTCGGGTACCTACTTACTGCTAGGTGAACAGTGACAGCTGGTGGTAAGGTAACTAACACCCAGGTACCTATTTACTGCTAGGTGAACAGTGACAGCAGGTGGTAAGGTAACTAACACCCAGCTGCCTACTTACTGCTAGGTGAACAGTGACAGCTGGTGGTAAGGTAACTAACACTCGGGTACCTACTTACTGCTAGGTGAACAGTGACAGCTGGTGGTAAGGTAACACGCTCCAATGTTTCCACTCGTACCGGGGATCGAACCACGGACCTCACTGTGTGAGGCGAGTGCGTTACCAACCCAGCCACAATACCATAGCTGGATTATTATTATTATAATCAAAAAGAAGCGCTAAGCCACAAGGGCTATACAGCGCTGCTCCATAGCTGGAACAATACACAAATAACTAGCATTTAGCAGACTGGTAATTATGTCGTTAGGTACGACTTGCGCCATTAGAGAACCAGTCTGACCGGATAATGATCCAAGTTCTGGTAGGCTGGACTTTATACGGCGTACACTGTGAGTGGCACGTGGTCTGGTTGGTAACGTTCTTGATTCACACACTAAGTGTACGGTGTTCGATTCCCGGTATGGGTGGCAAACATTAGGACGAGTTTCCACAAGACACCTGCTGTCCATGTTCACCTAGCAGTAAGTAGGTACCTGGATGTTAGTTACCTTACACCTGCTGTCACTGTTCACCTAGCAGTAAGTAGGTACCTGGCTGTTAGATACCTTACACCTGCTGTCCATGTTCACCTAGCAGTAAGTAGGTACCTGGGTGTTAGTTACCTTACACCTGCTGTCACTGTTCACCTAGCAGTAAGTAGGTACCTGGCTGTTAGATACCTTACACCTGCTGTCACTGTTCACCTAGCACTAAGTAGGTACCTGGGTGTTAGTTACCTTACACCTGCTGTCACTGTTCACCTAGCACTAAGTAGGTACCTGGGTGTTAGTCACCTTACACCAGCTGTCACTCTTCACCTAGCAATAAGTAGGTACCTGGGTGTTAGTTACCTTACACCAGCTGTCACTCTTCACCTAGCAGTAAGCAGGTACCTGTGTGTTAGGTGACTGGTGTGGGTGGCATCCTGGGAACTTTCTATATAGTATGTCATAGGTGTGAACTATGGTCTGTATAAGTTGTATCTTGTACTGGTAGAACATTTTTATTATTATTATTATTATTATTATTATCTTGAATCATTATTAATCGATATTTCTAATATAATTGAAGCGAATAACGTCAGCTGTCTTCCCTTGCTACCCTCTTGGGGTAGGGAACAGTGCCCCTCCCAGGGCACGTCCCTCCCCCTGGGCAAGGGTATACAGCGCAGTATCTAACGTACTTGACAGGAAAATTCTGTAATGGGGTACGAATGAACAATTATGTGTGATGGGGTACGAATGAACAATTGTGTGTGATGGGGTACGAATGAACAATTATGTGTGATGGGCTACGAATGAACAATTGTGTGTGATGGGGTACGAATGAACAATTGTGTGTGATGGGGTACGAATGAACAATTGTGTGTGATGGGGTACGAATGAACAATTATGTGTGATGGGGTACGAATGAACAATTGTGTGTGATGGGGTACGAATGAACAATTATGTGTGATGGGGTACGAATGAACAATTATGTGTGATGGGGTACGAATGAACAATTATGTGTGATGGGCTACGAATGAACAATTGTGTGTGATGGGCTACGAATGAACAATTGTGTGTGATGGTGTACGAATGAACAATTATGTGTGATGGGCTACGAATGAACAATTGTGTGTGATGGGGTACGAATGAACAATTATGTGTGATGGGGTACGAATGAACAATTGTGTGTGATGGGCTACGAATGAACAATTGTGTGTGATGGGGTACGAATGAACAATTATGTGTGATGGGGTACGAATGAACAATTGTGTGTGATGGGCTACGAATGAACAATTGTGTGTGATGGGGTACGAATGAACAATTATGTGTGATGGGGTACGAATGAACAATTGTGTGTGATGGGCTACGAATGAACAATTGTGTGTGATGGGGTACGAATGAACAATTATGTGTGATGGGGTACGAATGAACAATTGTGTGTGATGGGGTACAAATGAACAATTGTGTGTGATGGGCTACGAATGAACAATTGTGTGTGATGGGCTACGAATGAACAATTATGTGTGATGGGGTACGAATGAACAATTGTGTGTGATGGGGTACGAATGAACAATTCTATGTAATGGAGTGTGACAGAACACTGACGCAAAAATCAATGTGAAATTGTGGTGCAAATGGTACAAAATGGTACAAAAATGCCGACAAATTGAAGGTGAAGACACATGTACAACAGCTGGGTATCTTAGTGATGGAACGTTTTTGCCTACCCAGTAGATTTCTTCAAATACAGAGAAGAATATGTCTACAATACTGTCTGCAACACAGTCTGCAATAGTCTGCAAGAAATATCGTTGCATATGCAGCTTAACGTGAAATTGCTTAAGCTGGCTGTGCTTATTTTTAAGTATTAGCTGCTCAACATATGTTGATTTGGGCTCCAGCAGACCCAACTTTAGGGCAAATCTTTGTGGTTTAAAACACTGATGTGCCGGGATATATTTGATTAGTTACTTTTAGCTGGGAGAGGAGCAACAGAGTTTTCAACTAGAAGGGACTAAGAATTGTATGAGAACACAGAAGGGAACAAGCTTATTGTATTGGTAATTCCCCCATAGTCTGGTCAGTTATATAATTAAGTCACCAGAGGATTGAAGGTGATGGTAAAGATACGACCTCATGATGGCATTGAGAGAGGAGATAGATAGAGAGAGAGAGAGAGAGAGAGAGAGAGAGAGAGAGAGAGAGAGAGAGAGAGAGAGAGAGAGAGAGAGAGAGAGAGAGAGAAAGAGAGAGAGAGAGAGATCCAGCAGTGTTATACCTGTGAGCCAAGACACGCTTGTGCCGGGCTAGTCTGATGAAGGGTACCTCCATCACTGTTGTGGTAACTTGTAGGGCTTCTAGCAGCTTATTCCGTATCCAACACTACCACCTGACTTGTTACAGGGCCTCTAGCAGCTTGCGTCGTATCCAACACTACCACTTGTTATAGGGCCTCTAGCAGCTTATGTCGTATCTAACACTACCACTTGTTATAGGGCCTCTAGCAGCTTATGTCGTATCCAACACTACCACTTGTTATAGGGCCTCTAGCAGTTTACGTCGTATCCAACACTACCACTTGTTATAGGGCCTCTAGCAGTTTACGTCGTATCCAACACTACCACTTGTTATAGGGCCTCTAGCAGTTTACGTCGTATCCAACACTACCACTTGTTATAGGGCCTCTAGCAGCTTACGTCGTATCCAACACTACCACTTGTTATAGGGCCTCTAGCAGCTTATGTCGTATCCAACACTACCACTTGTTATAGGGCCTCTAGCAGCTTATGTCGTATCCAACACTACCACTTGTTATAGGGCCTCTAGCAGCTTATGTCGTATCCAACACTACCACTTGTTATAGGGCCTCTAGCAGCTTATGTCGTATCCAACACTACCACTTGTTATAGGGCCTCTAGCAGCTTATGTCGTATCCAACACTACGACCTGATTTGTTGATATCTAGTTGTAGCTCTTGTGCACAGCCAGGAACACACCAAGAGAAAAAAGATGGGAGAGAGTAGAAGGAAGTGTAGACGTAGCAAGTAGAAGGGAGAGAGGAGCAGAGGGGAGAGAGTATTAAAAGGGAGACTGGAGTAGAAGGGAGAGAGTAGTAGAAGGGAGAGAGGAGTATAAGGTGGATAGAAAGTGAAAGGTATGAGAATAACAAGAACCTTGGTATGTCAGCAACACTGATCTAGAACACAACACTTGCTGGAGGTACACGCACAACACTCTCACTTGCCCACAACACAAGATCAAATTGACGTAAAACTATTAATAAACAGACTTATTTCTGTTTCACTGACGACACTCAGCACAAGTCTCACACACACAATAATTTCTTCTGGGTGGGGAACTTTATCACAACACTATCAAGAAGATAACGAATCCCTCACAAGAGCAGACACGACACTGACGACTCACAACTTCTGCTGACTTTATATACCCACTGTTGCCTCTCATATCTTGCCAGATGTGGCAATACTGTCTTCCATACCTTGCCAGACGTATACCTGGAGAGGGTTTCGGGGGTCAACACCCCCGCGGCCCCGTCTATGACAAGGCCTCGTGGTGGATCAGAGCCTGATCAACCAGGCTGTTACTGTTGACCGCACACAAACCGACGTACGAACCACAGCCCGGCTGGTCAGGTACTGACTTTAGGTGCGTGTCCAGCTCCCTCTTGAAGACAGCCAGGGGTCTATTGGTAATCCCCCTTATGTATGCTGGGAAGCTGTTGAACAGTCTTGGGCCCCTGACACTTGTCTCTCAGTGTACTCTTGTCTCGTGGCACCCCTACTTTTCATTGGGGGAATGTTGCATCTCCTACCAAGTCTTTTGCTTTCGTAATGAGTGATTTTCGTGAGCAAATTTGGCACTAATTCCTCTAGGATTCTCCAAGTGTTTATTATCATGTATCTCTCTCGCCTGCTTTCCAGGGAATACAAATCAAGGGACTTCAACCGTTCCCAGTAATTTAGGTGCTTTAGTACTTATGTGTGCCGTGAAAGTTCTTTGTACATTCTCCAGGTCAGCAATTTCGCCTGCCTTGAAGGGGCAGTTAGTGTACAGCTGAAATATTGCTGCACACTAACGGCCCCTTTCCTTGGTTTGTATTCCCTGGAACGCAGGCGAGAAAGATACACGATAATATATACTTGGAAAATCCTAGAGGGATTAGTACCAAATCTTCACACGAAAATCACTCCTTATGAAAGTAAAAGACTCGGCAGGAGATGCAACCTTCCCCCAATGAAAAGCAGAGGTGCATACATAAGGGGGATTACCAATAGACCCCTGGCTGTCTTCAATACCCCTGGCTGTCTTCAATACCCCTGGCTGTCTTCAAGACCCCTGGCTGTCTTCAAGACCCCTGGCTGTCTTCAAGACCCCTGGCTGTCTTCAAGACCCCTGGCTGTCTTCAAGACCCCTGGCTGTCCTCAAAAGGAAGCTAGACAGACAAATAAGGTCAGCACCTGACCAGCCGGGATGTGGTTCCTACGTTCCCCCCCCCCCTCGGCCTGGTCCATGACCAGGCCGAGGGGGGCGCCGACCCCCGAAACACCCTCCAGGTAGACATATCTGGACTATAATTAACCTTGACATACACGGACTCTAATCCTGACTTGAGTATAATTAACCCTATCATACCTGAAGTATAATTAACCCTAACATACCTGGACTATAATTAACCCTGCCATACCTGGCTCCAGGCCCAGTCTGTGTGTGTGTATTTGCGTGCTCACCTCACTTGTTTTTGGTTGCAGGGGTTGAGCCACAGCTCCTGGCCCCGCCTCTTTGCTGGCCACTACTAGGTCCACTCTCTTTGTGCTCCGTGAGTTTTATCATACCTCTTCTTAAACCTATGTATGGATCCTGACTCCACTACATCACTCTCCAGATTGTTCCACTTCCTGACAACTCTGTGACTTGAAGAAATACTTCCTAACATCCCTGTGGCTCATCTGAGTCTTCAACCATCAGTTGTGACCCCTTGTTGTGTCTCCTTGTTGTTGTGTCCCTTTATTGTTGTGTCCCCTTGTTATTGTATCCCCTTGTTGTGTCCCGTTGTTGTATCCCCTTGTTATGTCCCCCTTCTTGTGTCCCCTTGTTGTATCCCCTTCTTATGTCCCCCTTGTTGTGTCCGCTCGTTGCTGTGTCCCCTTGTTGTTGTGCCCCCTTGTTGTGTCCCCTTGTTGCTGTGTCCCCTTGTTGCTGTGTCCCCTTGTTGCTGTGTCCCCTTATGTCCCTTTGTTACTGTGTCCCCTTGTTACTGTGTCCCCTTGTTGATGTGTCTCCTTGTTGTTGTGCCCCCTTGTTGTGTCCCCTTGTTGCTGTGTCCCCTTGTTGCTGTGTCCCCTTGTTGCTGTGTCCCCTTATGTCCCTTTGTTACTGTGTCCCCTTGTTACTGTGTCCCCTTGTTGATGTGTCTCCTTGTTGTTGTGTCCCCTTGTTATGTCCCCTTGTTACTGTGTCCCCTTGTTACTGTGTCCCCTCGTTGCTGTGTCCCCTTGTTGTGTCCCCTTGTTGCTGTGTCCCCTTGTTGCTGTGTCCCCTTGTTGCTGTGTCCCCTTGTTGCTGTGTCTCCTTGTTGTTGTGTCCCCTTATGTCCCCTTGTTACTGTGTCCCCTTGTTACTGTGTCCCCTTGTTGATGTGTCTCCTTGTTGTTGTGTCCCCTTGTTACTGTGTCCCCTTGTTGCTGTGTCCCCTTGTTGCTGTGTCCCCTTGTTGCTGTGTCCCCTTGTTGCTGTGTCTCCTTGTTGTTGTGTCCCCTTATGTCCCCTTGTTACTGTGTCCCCTTGTTACTGTGTCCCCTTGTTGATGTGTCTCCTTGTTGTTGTGTCCCCTTGTTACTGTGTCCCCTTGTTGATGTTTTTCCTTGTTGATGTTTTCCCTTGTTGTGTTCACTTGTTGGTGTGTCCCCTTGTTGTGTCCCCTTGTTGTGTCCCCTTGTTACTGTGTCCCCTTGTTACTGTGTCCCCTTGTTACCGTGTCCCCTTGTTTCTGTGTCCCCTTGTTACTGTGTCCCCTTGTTGTGTCCCCTTGTTGTTGTGTCCCCTTGTTCCTGCTGACCCCTTGTTATACAGGCATTACAGGGAAGGTAGGCAGATGGATTTTCGGTTTCCTAACACGCAGACCACAAAAAGCAGTAGTAAACAGAGCAAAATCTAGCATCAACGAGGTAAGAAGCTCAGTTCCTCAAGGCACTGTCCTGGCACTTCTGCTGTTTCTCAACCTTATATCAGACATAGATAAAAATACCGGTCACGACAAAGGTCACGACAGCCAGGAGGACGACGGGGTGGGTATTGAGAACTTTCAAAACAAGGGAAATAATGCCAGTGGTGTCACTTTTCAAATCGCTAGTGCTCCCTCATCTGGAATATTGTTCATTGTTGACGGCCCCGTTCAGAGCAGGAGAAATATCAGAGTTGGAACAAATACAGAGATCGTTTACGGGTTGTATAAGGCCACTAAAGCATTTAAATTACTTGCAACACCTTAAAGTCTTAAATAAGTACTCACTGGAGCAGAGGATAGATACATGATAATATATACCTGGAAAGCACTGGAGGGCCTGGCCACAAATATGCATACTGCACACTGCCATAACAACATACTGGAGTGAGAGATATGGAATGAATTGCAAAATAAACCCAGTGAAAAGCAGGGGTGCGGTGGGCACAATAAGGGAACACTGTATCAACATCTGTGATCCCAGATTATTCATCATCTTACCAAACGATATCAGAAACACTGCTGGAACAATGTACAAGTCTTCAAGAACACTGCTGGAACAAGTGTACAAGTCTTCAAGAAGAAACACTGCTGGAACAAGTGTACAAGTTTTCAAGAAGAAACACTGCTGGAACAAGTGTACAAGTCTTCAAGAAGAAACACTGCTGGAACAAGAGTACAAGTCTTCAAGAAGAAACACTGCTGGAACAAGTGTACAAGTCTTCAAGAACACTGCTGGAACAAGTGTACAAGTCTTCAAGAAGAAACACTGCTGGAACAAGTGTACAAGTCTTCAAGAAGAAACACTGCTGGAACAAGTGTACAAGTCTTCAAGAAGAAACACTGCTGGAACAGGTGTACAAGTCTTCAAGAAGAAACACTGCTGGAACAAGTGTACAAGTCTTCAAGAAGAAACACTGCTGGAACAAGTATACAAGTCTTCAAGAAGAAACACTGCTGGAACAAGTGTACAAGTCTTCAAGAAGAAACACTGCTGGAACAAGTATACAAGTCTTCAAGAGCAAACTGGACAAACATCTTCACCAGGTGCCAGATCAACAAGGCTGTGATGGATATATGGGTCAGTGGGCCTCTAGCAGCAACAGCCTAGCTGACCAGGCTATCACCAGACGAGCCTGGCCCATGGCCGGGCTCCAGGAGTATTAAGACCCTCGAAACTCATCAAAGGTATAACTGTTAACCTCTCAAACAACATACTCCATTAGCTCCGGGACTAGTTTTGTTGCAGACTTTTGCACTTTCTCTAATTTCTTGACGTGCTTGACCAGGCGTGGGTTCCATACACTGTGTACAAGCACTTGATATAACTATAGCTGTTGTAATTACAGCCGTTGTAACTACAGATGCTGTAACTACAGCTGTAGTAGTTACAGCAACTGTAGGTTACAGCTGCGGTTGTCAGTCATGTTACAGGATGAACTACACAACTACTGACTGAAGGTAAACACAAGGAGACACGTCTCGCTTCATGTTAATAGACCGATAGACAGGAATGATAACTTGCCGTCAAGTGGTCCTGGTAGGCACCTGGTGGCCCCTGACAGGCAACTGGTAGCCCTGGAAGCCACTTGGTGGCCCTAGTAGGCACCTGGTGGCCCCTGACAGGCAACTGGTAGCCCTGGAAGCCACCTGGTGGCCCTAGTAGGCACCTGGTGGCCCTGGCAGCCACCTGCTGGCCCTGGTAGTCCCTGGCAGGCACCTGGTGGCCACTGGCAGCCACCTGGTGGCCACTGGCAGCCACCTGGTGGCCACTGGCAGCCACCTGGTGGCCACTGGCAGGCACCTGGTGGTCCTGGCAGCCACCTGGTGGCCACTGGCAGGCACCTGGTGGCCCCTTGCAGCCACCTGGTGGCCCCTGGCAGGCACCTGGTGGCCCCTTGCAGCCACCTGGTGGCCCCTGACAGGCACCTGGTGGCCCCTGGCAGGCATCTGGTCTTGGCAGCCACCTGGTGCCACTGGCAGGCACCTGGTGGCCCCTGGCAGGCACCTGGTGGCCCCTGGCAGGCACCTGGTGGCCCCTGGCAGGCACCTGGTGGCTCCTGGCAGGCACCTGGTGGCTCCTGGCAGCCACCTGGTGGCTCCTGGCAGCCACCTGGTGGCTCCTGGCAGCCACCTGGTGGCCCTGGTGTTAAACAGATGGTCATAAACTGTACATTAGGTGTATGATACACTTACCTTTTGGCTGGAACCTGGTGGCCCTTGTGGGTGCGTACCACAGACATGACGTCAGTAGCTGGCTGGCTGGCTGGCTGGCTGGCTGGCTGGCTGGCTGGCTGGCTGTCTGTCTGTCTGTCTGTCTGTCTGTCTGGCTGGCTGGCTGGCTGTCTGGCTGGGTGTGGGTGGGTGGGTAGGTGGGTTTGGGTGGGTGGCTGGCTGCCTGAGTAGGTGGGTTTGGGCGGGTAGGTGGGTTTGGGTAGGTGGGTTTGGGTGGGTGGGTAGGTGGGTTTGGGTAGGTGGGTTTGGGTGGGTGGGTAGGTGGGTTTGGGTGGGTGGGTGGGTGGGTGGCTGTCTGGCTGGGTGGCTGGCTGGGTGACTGGCTGGCACAGGGCCAAGATAACAGCTGTGACTCTCCTTGTTTACCTCTCACAGTTGATCAATGACCCGCTGCTCACTTTACAATTAACACTCTCTCACATTAACCCCTGGGAGCGGTAAAACCATAAGCACTAGAGCCTAGGGAGGTAATGAGCTTTGAGCCAAGGGTTAGAGCACCCGTTTCCCAGGATCCAGAGCTCCTCCACTGGCATCATTTACCGTGTAAGACGCACAACAAAGTATTTAACGGTAAATTACAGTATTTTCCAGCATATAAGACGCACAACAAAGTATTTAACGGTAAATTACAGTATTTTCCAGCATATAAGACGCACAACAAAGTATTTAACGGTAAATTACAGTATTTTCCAGCATATAAGACGCGCAAAAAAAGTATTTAACGGTAAATTACAGTATTTTCCAGCATATAAGACGCACAACAAAGTATTTAACGGTAAATTACAGTATTTTCCAGCATATAAGACGCACAACAAAGTATTTAACGGTAAATTACAGTATTTTCCAGCATATAAGACGCACAACAAAGTATTTAACGGTAAATTACAGTATTTTCCAGCATATAAGACGCACAACAGAAGTATCATAATGGTAAATCACACTCAAGGGCAAATGACCCTGCCCCATGACACCTGCCCCTCCGTTACAACAGTGGCATGACACCTGCCCCTCCCTGTTACACTAGTGACATGACGCCTGTTACAACAGTGGCATGACACCTGCCCCTCCCTGTTACAACAGTGGCATGACACCTGCCCCTCCCTGTTACACTAGTGGCATGACACCTGCCCCTCCCTGTTACACTAGTGGCATGACATCTGCCCCTCCCTGTTACACTAGTGGCATGGCGCCTGTTACAACAGTGGCATGACACCTGCCCCTCCCTGTTACAACAGTGGCATGACACCTGCCCCTCCCTGTTACAACAGTGGCATGACACCTGCCCCTCCCTGTTACAACAGTGGCATGACACCTGCCCCTCCCTGTTACAACAGTGGCATGACACCTGCCCCTCCCTGTTACAACAGTGGCATGACACCTGCCCCTCCCTGTTACACTAGTGGCATGACACCTGGCCCTCCCTGTTACACTAGTGGCATGACACCTGCCCCTTCCTGTTACACTAGTGCCATGACACCTGCCCCTCCCTGTTACACTAGTGGCATGACACCTGCCCCTCCCTGTTACACTCGTGGCATGACACCTGCCCATCCTTGTTACACTAGTGGCATGACACCTGCCCCTCCCTGTTACACTAGTGGCATGACACCTGCCCCTCCCTGTTACACTAGTGCCATGACACCTGCCCCTCCCTGTTACACTAGTGGCATGACACCTGCCCCTCCCTATTACACTAGTGGCATGACACCTGCCCCTCCCTGTTACACTAGTGGCATGACACCTGCCCCTCCCTGTTACACTAGTGGCATGACACCTGCCCCTCCCTGTTAGTGGCATGACACCTGCCCCTCCCTGTTACACTAGTGGCATGACACCTGCCCCTCCCTGTTAGTGGCATGACACCTGCCCCTCCCTGTTAGTGGCATGACACCTGCCCCTCCCTGTTAGTGGCATGACACCTGCCCCTCCCTGTTAGTGGCATGACACCTGCCCCTCCCTGTTAGTGGCATGACACCTGCCCCTCCCTGTTAGTGGCATGACACCTGCCCCTCCCTGTTAGTGGCATGACACCTGCGGGTGTTTCGCAACAGCTGGGATGTTAACATTCCACAGCTCCACATACACACGTGTGTGTGTGTGTGTGTGTGTGTGTGTGTGTGTGTGTGTGTGTGTGTGTGTGTGTGTGTGTGTGTGTGTGTGTGTGTGTGTGTGTGTCTCACAGGTATTACAACACCTTACTCAGCAGATGTTATATAAATATATGAACACTAACACCGTTCTCTACCTCACTATATTTATCAATACTGCCTACTATTATTATTATTATATTATTATTATTATTATTATTATTATTATTATTATTATTGTTATTAACTCACTGGCCGATTCCCACCAAGGCAGGGTGGCCCGAAAAAGAAAAACTTTCACCATCATTCACTCCATCACTGTCTTGCCAGAAGGGTGCTTTACACTGCAGTTTTTAAACTGCAACATTAACACCCCTCCTTCAGAGTGCAGGCACTGTACTTCCCATCTCCAGGACTCAAGTCCTGCCTGCCGGTTTCCCTGAACCCATTCATAAATGTTACTTTGCTCACACTCCAACAGCACGTCAAGTATTAAAAACCATTTGTCTCCATTCACTCCTATCAAACACGCTCACGCATGCCTGCTGGAAGTCCAAGCCCCTCGCACACAAAACCTCCTTTACCCCCTCCCTTCAACCTTTCCTAGGCCGACCCCTACCTCACCTTCACTACAGATTTATACACTGTCGAAGTCATTCTGTTTTGTTCCATTCTCTCTTTATGTCCGAACCACCTCAACAACCCTTCATCAGCCCTCCTCCTAATCTCCAAACCACGAATTCTCTGCATTATATTCACACCACACATTGCCCTCAGACACGACATCTCCACTGTCTCCAGCCTCCACCACTGCCTCCAGCCTCCACCACTGCCTCCAGCCTCCACCACTGTCTCCAGCCTCCATCACTGTCTCCAGCCTCCACCACTTCCTCCAGCCTCCACCACTGCCTCCAGCCTCCACCACTGTCTCCAGCCTCCACCACTGCCTCCAGCCTCCACCACTGCCTCCAGCCTCCACCACTGCCTCCAGCCTCCACCACTGCCTCCAGCCTCCACCACTGCCTCCAGCCTCCACCACTGCCTCCAGCCTCCACCACTGCCTCCTACCTTCTCCTTGTTGCAACATTCACAACCCATGCTTCACACCCATGTAAGAGTGTTGGTAAAACTATACTCTCATACATTCCCCTCTTTGCCTCCAAGGACAAAGTTCTTTGTCTCCACAGACTCCTAAGTGCACCACTCATCTTTTTCCCCTCATCAATTCTATGATTCACCTCATCTTTCATAGACCCATCCGCTGACACGTCCACTCCCAAATATCTGAATACATTCACCTCCTCCATACTCTCTCCCTCCAATCTGATATTCAATCTTTCATCACCTAATCTTTTTGTTATCCTCATAACCTTACTCTTTCCTGTATTCACTTTTAATTTTCTTCTTTTGCATACCCTACCAAATTCATCCACCAACCTCTGCAACTTCTCTTCAGAATCTGCCAAGAGCACAGTGTCATCAGCAAAGAGCAACTGTGACAACTCCCACTTTATGTGTGATTCTTTATCTTTTAACTCCACGCCTCTTGCCAAGACCCTCGCATTTACTTCTCTTACAACCCCATCTATAAATATATTAAACAACCACGGTGACATCACACATCCTTGTCTAAGGCCTACTTTTACTGGGAAATAATTTCCCTCTTTCCTACATACTCTAACTTGAGCCTCACTATCCTCGTGAAAACTCTTCACTGCTTTCAGTAACCTACCTCCTACACCATACACCTGCAACATCTGCCACATTGCCCCCCTATCCACCCTGTCATACGCCTTTTCCAAATCCATAAATGCCACAAAAACCTCTTCAGCCTTATCTAATAACTGTTCACCCATATGTTTCACTGTCAACACTTGGTCTACATACTCCCTACCCTTCCTAAAGCCTCCCTGTTCAACACTGATACTATTCTCCGTCTTACTCTTAATTCTTTCAATAATAACTATACCATAAGATAAGATAAGATAAGATTTCGTTCGGATTTTTAACCCCGGAGGGTTAGCCACCCAGGATAACCCAAGAAAGTCAGTGCGTCATCGAGGACTGTCTAACTTATTTCCATTGTGGTCCTTAATCTTGTCCCCCAGGATGCGACCCACACCAGTCGACTAACACCCAGGTACCTATTTGCTGCTAGGTGAACAGGACAATAGGTGTAAGGAAACGTGTCGAAATGTTTCCACCCACCGGGAATCGAACCCGGGCCCTCCGTGTGTGAAGCGAGAGCTTTAGCCACCAGACCACCGGCCACCACCGGCCACTTTACCAGGTATACTCAGACTTATCCCCCTATGAGCAATGTTATCCAGTCGGATTCTCTTGAGAGAGAATCGAAGCACCAGTTTATAGGATCAAAAACCTTTCCAGTAGTATCAAGTAATTCAGCTTGGACACACACAACACAATACAACACCCACAAACACAACACACACACAAACACAACACACACACA
>NC_091387.1:4468658-4471158 GCF_038502225.1 Cherax quadricarinatus
GGGGTGGATCGACTGCGTATTTTTGGACTGCAAGAAGGCCTTCGACACAGTTCCTCACAAGAGGTTACTGCAAAAGCTAGAGGACCAGGCACACATAACAGGAAAGGCACTGCAATGGATCAGAGAATATCTGACAGGGAGGCAACAACGAGTCATGGTACGCGACGAGGTGTCAGAGTGGGCGCCTGTGACAAGCGGGGTTCCACAGGGGTCAGTCCTAGGACCTGTGCTGTTCTTGGTATACGTGAACGACATAACGGAAGGGATAGACTCAGAAGTGTCCTTGTTTGCAGACGATGTGAAGTTAATGAGAAGAATTGAATCGGACGAGGATCAGGCAGGACTACAAAGAGATCTGGACAGGCTACAAGCCTGGTCCAGCAACTGGCTCCTTGAATTTAACCCTGCCAAATGCAAAGTCATGAAGATTGGGGAAGGGCAAAGAAGACCGCAGACACAATATAGTTTAGATGGCCAAAGACTGCAAACCTCACTCAAGGAAAAAGATCTGGGGGTGAGTATAACACCGAGCATATCTCCTGAGGCGCACATCAATCAGATAACTGCTGCAGCATACGGGCGCCTGGCAAACCTACGGATAGCGTTCCGATACCTCAGTAAGGATTCGTTTAAGACTCTGTACACCATCTACGTCAGGCCCATACTGGAGTATGCAGCACCAGTTTGGAATCCACACCTAGTCAAGCACGTCAAGAAATTAGAGAAAGTGCAAAGGTTTGCAACAAGACTAGTCCCAGAACTACGGGGATTGTCCTATGAAGAAAGGTTGAGGGAAATCGGCCTGACGACACTGGAGGCCAGGAGGGTCAGGGGAGACATGATAACGACATATAAAATACTGCGCGGAATAGACGAGGTGGACAAAGACGGGATGTTCCAGAGATGGGACACAGACACAAGAGGTCACAATTGGAAGTTGAAGACTCAGATGAATCAAAGGGATGTTAGGAAGTATTTCTTCAGTCATAGAGTAGTCAGGCCATGGAATAGCCTAGAAAGTGATGTGGTGGAGGCAGGAACCATACATAGTTTTAAGGCGAGGTATGATAGAGCTCATGGGGCAGGGAGAGAGAGAGAGGACTTAGTAATAATCAGCGAAGAGGTGGGGCCAGGAGCTGTGACTCGACCCCTGCAACCACAAATAGGTGAGTACACACACACACACAAACACACAACACACACACACACACACACACAAACACACACACAACACACAACACACAACACACACACACACACACACGGCTGAGAGGCAAGCAGGAGTCCCGGAGTGTGTACCTCGACCGAGACAGAACACAGGACGAAAGGAAGACAATGAAAGAGAGAGTTCAAAAACGAAAGGAGACATGGGAGGAAATGAAAAAGGAGAGCAGAATAACCCAGGATCAAATGGAAGGACAAGCGCACCCCCCAGAAACACCTGCAGAAGGACTCCAGCCACGACACCCCCAAGGCAACTGAACAATCCAAACCAACCATCACACACCGATCCCTCTGTTTCCACCCCCCGCACCACAGTTACAGTATTAGAACAGAAGTTGAAGGTTTGGTACACAAATGCAGATGGATTAACAAATAAACATGAGGAATGGCAAGAAAGAATCAATGAGAAGTCCCCAGACATCATAGCAGTTACAGAAACAAAACTCATGGAGACAATAACAGATGCAATCTTCCCACCAGGATACCAGATCATGAGGAAAGATAGAAGGGGCAGGGGGGGAGGTGGGGTTGCTCTGCTCGTAAAAAACAGATGGAAATTCGAGAAAATGGAAGGAATAGATGAGACGGGAGAAAGAGACTACATAGCAGGTACACTTCAGTCTGGGGAACACAAAGTGGTCATTGCAGTGATGTATAATCCACCACAGAACTGCAGGAGGCCAAGAGAGGAATATGAAGAGAGCAACAGAGCAATGGTGGACACACTTGCTGAGGTGGCAAGAAGAGCTCACTCCAGCAGAGCAAAGTTGCTGGTTATGGGGGATTTCAACCACAGGGAGATTGACTGGGAAAACCTGGAGCCACATGGGGGGTCCCGAAACATGGAGAGCCAGGATGTTGGACGTGGTGCTGGAAAACCTCATGCACCAACATGTTAAGGACACTACCAGAGTGAGAGGGGAGGATGAACCAGCAAGATTGGACCTTGTGTTCACCCTGGGCAGCTCAGACATTGAGGACATCAAGTATGAGAGTCCCCTAGGAGCTAGCGACCACGTGGTTCTGTGCTTTGAATACATAGTAGAGCTGCAAGTGGAGAGAATAACAGGAGTAGAATGGGAAAAGCCTGACTATAAAAGAGGGGACTACATAGGGTTGAAGAACTTCCTGCGGGAGGTCCAGTGGGACAGAGAACTGGCAGGAAAGCCAGTAAATGAAATGATGGAATATGTAGCAACAAAATGCAAGGAGGCGGTTGAAAGGTTCATGCCCAAGGGCAACAGTAACAACGGGAAGACCAGAACAAGCCCCTGGT